>NC_080058.1:7500-217500 GCF_026212465.1 Amaranthus tricolor | reverse complement strand
AAGGGTAACGATTTCATTATATCGCCACCCCTTTTTTTAGTAAAATTACTAAAATGCCGTTAAATCTGTTCTTAATCATAAAATCATCCATTATGATTACTAAACTAAATTTATTAATAAAAAATATTGATTTTTAAAATAGAATATAATTTTTTCAAATCGGCAAATAAACCTAATCATACGTTTTGTGTTGAAATTTAATACATAATTACTCTTTTGGCCGACACTTTTGATAGGAAAATCACATTACTGCAATATTTGGGTCATTAGAACCTAGAGTTCAAGATCTTTCTAATGATATATTATATGCCCGATTCCGATAACCGAGCGAGAAATGACGATCGTTTAAAGTTTATTTGTATTGAAATTAGATACATGTTCAATCTTTTAGGCATATCTTTCTTTAGAAAAATCGTATCAATGCAAAGGTTGTGGCATTAGAAACTAGACTTCAAGAGCTTTACAACGACATATAATATGCTCGATTCTGACAATTGAGCGAGAAATGACGATCGTTTAAAGTTTGTATTGATTTCTAAAATACAGTCGCGCGCGACTGAACCACGGCATGGTCGCACAAAACGCGCGACCGAGCCGCGGTGGAGTTGCGCTTTTTGCGCGACCATACCGTCGTCCGGTCGCACGCGACTGAATGTTAGAAATCACTGCAAACTTTAAACTGTCGTTACTTCTCGCTCGATTGTCAGAATAGGGCATATAATATGTCGTGGGAAAGCCCTTGAAGTCTAGTTTCTGATACCACAAACGTTGTATTGATACGATTTTTCTATAAAAAGATATGCTCAAAAGACTGAACACGTATCAAATTTCAATACAAACAAACTTTAAACGATCGTCATTTCTAGCTCGGTTATCGCAATCGGGCGTGTAATATATCATTGGAAAGATCTTGAAGTCTAGGTTCTAATGCCGCAATCATTGCAAATATATAATTTTTCAATTTAATGTTGTAGCCAAAAGAGTGAACATGTATCAAATTTCGATACAATCATATTGATTCCGCAATCATATTGATACTCGTTTTAGTCGGCCATTGTAATTCGATTTTTAATTTTACCTTGTTAAAGTTAAACGAGTGTTCGGAGAGAGTTTTTAGAGAGATGTTAGAGATTAAAGATTTGAAAAGTAATCAGGGGCAATCACGGAAATTCAATATACAAGGGGTGGCGATAAAGTGAAAAGGGTGGCGATTTCATTATATCGCCACCCCTTTTTTTAGTAAAATTACTAAAATGCCGTTAAATCTGTTTTTAATCATAAAATCATCCATTATGATTACTAAACTAAATTTATTAATAAAAAATATTGATTTTTAAAATAGAATATAATTTTTTCAAATCGGCAAATAAACCTAATCACACGTTTTGTGTTGAAATTTGATACATAATTACTCTTTTGGCCGACGCTTTTGATAGGAAAATCACATTACTGCAATATTTGGGTCATTAGAACCTAGACTTCAAGATCTTTCTAATGATATATTATATGCCCGATTCCGATAACCGAGCGAGAAATGACGATCGTTCAAAGTTTATTTGTATTGAAATTAGATACATGTTCAATCTTTTGGGCATATCTTTCTATAGAAAAATCGTATCAATGCAAAGGTTGTGGCATTAGAAACTAGACTTCAAGAGCTTTACAACGACATATAATATGCTCGATTTTGACAATTGAGCGAGAAATGACGACCGTTTAAAGTTTGCAGTGATTTCTAAAATACAGTCGCGTGCGACTGGACCACGGCATGGTCGCACAAAACGCGCGACCGAGCCGCGGTGGAGTCGCGCTTTTTGCGCGACCATTCCGTCGTCCGGTCGCACGCGACTGAATGCTAGAAATCACTGCAAACTTTAAACTGTCGTTATTTCTCGCTCGATTGTCAGAATGGGGCATATAATATGTCGTTGGAAAGCCCTCAAAGTCTAGTTTCTAATGCCTCAAACGTTGCATTGATACGATTTTTCTATAAAAAGATATGCTCAAAAGAATGAACACCTATCAAATTTCAATACAAACAAACTTTAAACGATCGTCATTTTTAGCTCGGTTATCGCAATCGGGCATGTAATATATCATTGGAAAGATCTTGAAGTCTAGTTTTAATGCCGCAAACATTGCAAATATATGATTTTTCTATTTAAAGTTGTAGCCAAAAGAGTGAACATGTATCAAATTTCGACACAATCATATTGATTCCGCAATCATATTGATACTCGTTTTAGTCGGCCATTGTAATTCGATTTTTAGTTTTAGCTTGTTAAAGTTAAATGAGTGTTCGGAGAGAGTTTTTAGAGACATGTTAGAGATTGAAGATTTGAAAAGTAATCAGGGGCAATCATGGAAATTTAATATATAAAGGGTGGCGATAAAATGAAAAGGGTGGCGATTTCATTATATCGCCACCCCTTTTTTAATAAAATTACTAAAATGCCGTTAAATCTGTTTTTAATCATAAAATCATCCGTTACGATTACTAAACTAAATTTATTAATAATAATTACATTAAAATAAAAATTATTGATTTTTAAAATAGAATATAATTTTTTCAAATCGGAAAATAAACCTAATCACACGTTTTGTGTTGAAATTTGATACATAATCACTCTTTTGGCCGACACTTTTGATAAGAAAATCACATTACTGCAATATTTGCGTCATTAGAACCTAGACTTCAAGATCTTTCCAATGATATATTATATGCCCGATTCCAATAATCGAGCAAGAAATGACGATCGTTTAAAGTTTATTTGTATTGAAATTAGATACATGTTCAATCTTTTGGGCATATCTTTTTATAGAAAAATCGTATCAATGCAAAGGTTGTGGCATTAAAAACTAGACTTCAAGAGCTTTCCAACGACATATTATATGCCCCATTCTGACAATCGAGCGAGAAGTAAAGACAGTTTAAAGTTTGCAGTGATTTCTAGCATTCAGTCGCGTGCGACCGGACGACGATGTACTCCATATACTCATTTTGCATCATTTATAAGAAAAAGCCCACATCATAATTCAAAATGATCACCAGTTCATCACTGTAAACTACAAATATAGCAGATTTCATAGGAATACTAAAATAGAATATCGAGCAAATTCGGATGAATTTTGGTGAATCCAGTGTTTGGCTAGGTGATAAGGTTTGTACAAGAAAGACGATCAAGGAAAAAGAACACAGCATGATAACTGAGCTGCTGCTTTACGATGCATCAAGTAACATACTGATATATTCTTATAGTATAATTGACAATGAAGCAAAAAAGAACACAAAATATTAGAAAGTTTACATTTGAAGAACTAAATAACAGAACAAAACTAGTCTTTCATTTAAACCAAAGCCTCAACCAAATTTCCTGATGAAAGCCAAAAAAGAACTGTCAATAAAGTTAACGTCAATGATACTTGCAACAATGCAATCCAATAGACATCCTGGTGCAGGCTGGTTTAGACAGGCAAACATGTAATCTGGTATTTCTAGTATTGCCTTATAAAGACTACACAAGGAGCTAAACCTTCACCATGTCAGATCGTGGCCTCCAAAGTCCTAATCTGTATTTGTGGGCATATTTCAGTATCAGCTTCCTCTGACAAACAGAGAGCAAAATTTCAAAAATTCATGTACATAAGCGTCATGTCAGGAAGTCGAGGTAGAATTAAAAGCTGTTACCTATATAGGGATGACCTTAATGCAATGACATCAGAAATTAGTTAGATCATGATAAATCCTCATAAAAATGAGGCATTGACAATACGTTACTTGATAGGTATTAAGAGCAGGGGTGGAAAAAAATGCTTAATAGTATAATTGACTAGGAAAGTAAAATCAAACTGTGCATGAAAGAATGCCCAACAGTTAATCTGTTTAGCAGCGACTATTGAAAGTGAAATCACCAGTTTTATGAAACCATTTGAGCATCTCTATCCCGAATGTCACTGTTATAAATTAGACTATCTGAAACCATTTGAGCTATTAAGATATCAATGGAGCCTTTTGAACTAAGCTGCAATCATTAAATATACTCCCTATTCAAAAACAGAGGAACACCCCACCCCTCCACCCAAAACAAACAAGGAAAAGAAAAGGATAAAAAACATTATTCAAGTCCTAATTGGAATACCAAAAGAGGTCAAACAACAGACTTTCCTCCCAGGATTAGTAGGTAGAATGCTAAAACTCTTGATCTCCAAAAATCTGAAATGTGTATTAACTTGGATTCATACTTTGAAACAACTATTTTACAAATAAGAAACGCTACCCAACTAGAAATATTTTGCATCTACTATCACTCCATATTCAGATGTACAAAGCATCACTACAACATCAACTACACCTAGCGTAGTGTGTGACACATGAAACCAATATAAAGTACCTCTTCAAATTTACTGTGAAATATTAAATCATTATGCCACAATTCTAAACCCCTCCGGTCATGAGTTAATTTATACATCAAAAATGATCCTCAGGGCTTTTATTCCAAGACTAACACTTCCCACAGTACTTTCTTAAAGGGTTTCAGTGATCCAATTCCCTAGTGGTGCAATTTCCACAACTCATGAAGTCATCAATATCTTTCTTCAATCATGTATTGTCATGTCTGCCTCAGTCTTCTCGCGATTCAAGTTTGGATCTCTCTGACATGTGTTCTCCACATAAGAAACTGACCTAGTGAGAAGAAGAGAAATTTTGAGTAACAGTATGATCCTATAAAATGAATTTGGGGATCACACACTTAGAGAGTGTGAGCATACTTGCAACACAGCTTTTTTTGGATTCAGAAAACTCATGTTATTTTAAGTATCTAGCAAGGATTTGAGATGATGATGCAATCCCAAGAGTCGCACTACCTCTAGTTATGCAACAATTAATTCAGGCTCTAAGCACTTTCCACGGATCCATAGGGAGCATAGGAAAGTTTTAAAAAATTCTAAGCTGGTGGCTCGAGAGAGGTCCCAAAAATCCTCATTTCAAAGGCTATAATTTTACGTGTCAGTGTGTTTCGTAAGTTTCCAAAGGCATAGAGATGATGCAGTATATGAAGCCTCATGAATAACTCGTAATTGCATGCCCTATGAAACCAATGTCACATGATTCGCGAATTGCGATTCACTTTGATTCGTTGTACAGATTCGGGTTTGTGATTCACTATTTTTTGATTTCCTATTTGCTGGGTTGAAATGTTTGATTTGATTTTCAAGTTTGTGATTCGTTGGTCATACTATCTCTATAAAAACATAATCTGAAAAAATACAATACTGAAAAAGTAATATAATCTGGAAACTTAAACATTGAAAAAACAATTTGAGTAATAAGTTTTGAACTAATGTTAAATTAATTAGGTTGAAAAAGTAAAAAGGAGAGAAGATTGAGCGTATAATAAAAATAATTCTAGTGAATAATAACTTTAAAAGTAAAAAAGAAAAAAAAGAAATTCTCAGGTGAAGTACATAGAAACTTGTGTCAGTAATAAAGTCGGTTAATAAAGTGTCTTGGAAAATGTAAGTTATTTTGTCATTTGAATTTTGTGCTGGTCAAGAACTTTTGGCATAAAGGAGAATTTATGTTATCTACATTTAAAATCTCAGATAGGGTTTTTCCTCAAGCCAGGTGCACGTAGAATCAAAACCTTTTTTCGTTAGTTGTTGGTCGGTCACCTAGTAAACATCGAACTCGTATGGTTACGAATCACCACATGATCTGTCAACCTTCATCTTCAACATAAGTCAATACTTGGTCGTCTTTTAGGTTGGGTCAATTTGCACCGCTCTTAAAGAGTTTAAATTAAGCCAACAAAATTTCAAAATGGATCCTTCTCAGTCTAGCCACGTCAACTTTGTTCAAAGGGTTTTACCCTTTTCTAGTCAAGGACATCTCAATTCTTGGTCTACATTGTCTCATATTAGTCATTTACATTTAGAATTTGGATGTCAAGTTCATTACAACCCTAAACATAGCTTCTATGAGCAGGAAATATTGGGTACGAATTATGATCATGATCATAATGTCAAGTCGATTACAAGCTGGATCAACTTGGATCTCAAGTTACTTGAGTCGGATATCTATTGGTTTTGTGTCAATATAATGTAATGAAGAGGTCATGATTAGTAATCAACATTTTCAGAGTAATATGTAATATTTGACCAGAGAATAGTCGGATTTTACTAAGCTCATGTTGGGTCACCAGACTCACCACATTTGAGTCAAATTTTCGCTTACATGAACGTAATTTTGGACAAATCAAGATAACAATACCCTATATTCATATAGGGGAAATCAAGATAATGACACCAAAGTTTAAAACAATATCAAAGCCACAAAAATTAGTAGATGATAACTCTCGTGTATTAAGGTTCTAAATGAAAACAATCACCAGGGTATACTGGTGTATTCTTGGAGAATATGCCAATACTTACAGGAATAAATATAGACTTGCCCTGATAATTAACCTTATTTTAGGAGATAACTTAACATCAAAGGTTAGGAGTTGATCTAATCCCAATAACCTACACTGCCTCAAGCTCAACATTCTCTAAGGGTGGAGTAGAAGCAAGAAGAATCTTGTACAAGGTAACTATTCAAATATCAAAAGTGAATTTGACTATAATTATGCTTTATCAAAACTCCTTGCATTTACATAAGTGGCAAATGTAAGTATTCAAGCCACACCAATTCCTACATTTTGCTCTTCTAGTTCACACTTGAGGCAAAAGAAGGCAAGAGGTTACTTGGTAAAGCTTTGCTATGGTCACTGCATAAGAAGAAATGCAAATGCAAAACCACACTTACAGCCAAAAAATGACAAATTCAGATCCCCAAGATAGAATTTTTGCTCCTTCATGTTGTTCAATTGATATTTGTTGCAACACACAAATAAGAGTTGTAAAGCTCCTATTGGTAGATATTACTAGTTTACAAAACATGTAAAAACTCTACTTACCCATATATCCAACTCCCCCCTTCCCAATTTCCATTACCAATACCAGAATAAAGTTCCAGGCTAAAAAGGCACCAAGTCACCACCAAAAATCACCACAATTTACAGAAAAATAAATTTTAGATGATGGTTGTAATGCAGATAAGACTCCTGCACTCATCAAAATCATAAATAGAATAGTGCATCAATCTCTTAGTAAAAAACTAAGACATCATCAAGAGTGACTTACATGTTTACAAGGAATCTCAAGTTTCTTGAGTTTCAGCGTACGAACAACGAGCAACTTTTGGAGGTCCCCAAATTCAGACTCAAGCTTTTCCACATGACCCTCCACTCCTTTCCCTATCCCATTCAAGAATTCCGGAATTCCAACCTTTACTGCCATATCAAACCAAACATAAATCCCTCATTTAAAAACATAAACTCCAACCCAAACTCTAATAGAAGATATCCTTTCTGAATTTTACACATAAATCAAGCACTCCTCAAAATAATTACCCAATTTAAAAAACTGGAAAAACAAATTAACCTCACAACATACAGAAAGAAAAATGACATCTGATTTTGCTATAGTTATTGCAACAATATTAACTCTTAAGCAAAATCAGGGAAATAAAAGCATACATGATCAAGTATTTAAAAAAAAAAAACAAAATCTAGCTAATTATTAATACTTCATAAGAGTTTGGGGTCTTAGGACAATTAATCACCTAAAACCCTAAACCCTAAAACCCCACATTCCAAATGAAAAGCAAGGAGATAACCATAGATATTTTTCTAATTAATCCAAAGCGAAATTTTGTCACAATTTACAAAGAAATTTGAGTAAATTAAATGAAAAATAAACGGAATAATTCTACAAGAAAATTCGTTTACCTACATATGGCGATGATGTTGAGAAGAACCTAGAAGGAAGTGGAGTTGATGATGGAGAAGAGATAGTTCGGGAGATTTGCCGCCAAATTGATATCATTTTCTCAATTCTACTTTCACATTCACCGTTGAAGCAAGGATTTTGAAGTCCGCTGCAATTTTGTTGAATTATATCAGCTTCAGTTAGGTTTACTTGCTAATTAGACATGGGGATCGACTCATTGCCCAATGCCCATTGATAAGTAATTGGCCTAATGGCAACGACGTCGTTTTTCTTTGACCAATCAAATTTGGGAATACCAAGGCACCAACAATACATGGAATTAAGAGGAAATCAAAGTAAATAGCACTAATTTATAATATTGGCAAATCACCCTTATGTTGAGAAATTTAGCAAATTTTTGGGTCGTGTCAAAGTGGACTATATGTCTGGCATGCCTTGACTTAACATATAATAAAAAAGTTGTGTTTAAACATTTATATTGGGTTGAAAATTTTAAACAATTTTTTTATGATAGGATAGGATAGAGAAAATGAGGATAAGGTGAGATTAGAATTAAGATTTTACATGAGAAAAATAATACGAGTTTGGATTTGATTCTCAAACTTTGAAACTTTTTAAAGAAGAGTTTATATTCAAACTAATGTTTAAAAAAATCTTTCAATTTATTTATGTAAACTCAAAACTATCTTCATACTTCTCCACTCATAATATTGTAAACATTTTAGTATTTTTAAATCTTGTTTGGTTATGAAAGTATATTCATGTTGATGTTTTATTTCCTTGGTTGTTTGATTAGTGCTCTTAATCATTATTAATTGGTCCTAATCTTATTCATTTGCTTAATTAATCTTTACTTGCAATGTGTGTGAGTTGTTGCTTTGTAGGATTATGGTTTTGTTTATTCATTAGCATTTAGCATGCTTAACAAGTGATTAGTGTTGTTTGAGCATGTATTGGTATATTAATGGTCCGTGGGGAGAGTTAAAAACACTATTGGATTATTATTATAAGGATGACCAAGAACTTAGGGAGCCTTAGAAGGCCATGTAAAGCGAGGATAATATCACTCTAACCGACATGTCATGCATCTTAGGTGCCACATGTTAAGTTGAGGTTACGTGTATTGCCTAGATATGATCAATAGCCTATAAGCACAAGATCCTTTACCTCGGTCATCCACTAAGAGCCGCCTAAACCAAAAAGTGAATAAATTCATCTCACCTCTCGACTACACTACTCATTGTTCCAACTTGTAGATGAGTTGCCTAGAAATCTTAGTTTTTATATCTCGATCATTTTGTTAGGACCTAATTATGGTGTCCCAATAAGTCTTTGATCAGAATATTTTAAATTTGATCGTTCCTTAGATAGTGAGACTTAGCCTTAACTTTATACTACGGTCCAATACTCAATTCAATACTCGTCATTAAATTACTTATTGTTTGAAATTTATGTTAGAGTTTATACGACCCTATATAACCTATATGAAATCTCATAAAAAACTTTTTTTTTTTAATAAGCACAAGTGAAGATAGAATACGATAAATTTGATTTGTGTTTGTATATATAAACAATAATTGGCTGAAAATGCACATTAATGAGTATCAACTCAACTCTGTCAGTGATGGATAAGTTACATTAAAAAGTAAACATTTTTTTCAAAAATATATTTAAAATAATAATTTATAAAGTAAATATCGAATCAAAAATGATAAATCTTCCAAATATAGAAGATACAATAAATAATTTCATTTAGAAAGTGTATTATCATTACTATAAATTAGTCTAACCAATTTGCATAATTTAATTAAAATACGCAAAAGTGGAATTGATTTGTTATATTAATATATTATATATAAAGTTAAAATCATTCTTTGTTCTCCTGAATTTCATTCTTGTCGATTTCTTTAGAAAAAAAATAGAATTACTCATTTTCAAGTAAAGAAAACTAAGGGAAACCATGGGGCGCCGGAAAATTGAGATGAAAAAGATTGAAAATAGTTCAACAAGGTTGGTAGCATTTTCAAAGCGTCGAACAGGTCTTTTTAAGAAAGCAAATGAAATTTCTACCTTATGCGGTGTAGAAATTGCAATCATCGTCTTTTCTCCGGGTGGAAAAGCTTTCTCTTTTGGGCAACCAAGCGTCGAAAAAGTGCTTCAACAATATCAAAACAAAAATCGACACATTCAAATTCAAAGTTCTAAGACTCAGAAGGTTAGAAGTCTCAAACTTACTCAAAAATTTGCTAATTTGGATGCTCAATTAGAAATTGAAAATAGAAATTCGGAAATCCATCAAGTGGCGATGAAATGTAAGATCGACACAAATCAATCAATAGCACAACTTGGTCTCGATGAACTTTTGAAGTTACAAGAGCAAATAGAAGATCTTTCTAGTAAATCAAAGATGCGAGTGCGGGAAATTGAAGCATCACATGCTCTATTAATGTTAGCAAATACTAGCAATTCTAGAAAGTAATAATAATTGGTTTTAACTGGTTAAAGTGAGAATTATATTTCAAAGAATTTGCTCCATTTTAATAGGAAAAACTCACATTAATAAGTTAATTAAATGTAACAATTTTTATGGGACGAGGATTCTAAAAAATTTGTTTTCGATATTTGAAGTTAATGTTTACTTTGAATCAGGGTAATTAGATTAACAAACAATTTCCCCAAAACCCTTGCATCTTAATCATTTATAAAATCATGAAATATTTTGCAAATTTCACTTAGATTGTCAATCATATCCCTTGTATGAAGCTGTATCCGTTAAAAATTAGCAAATTACTTGGATTATAATGTGTGAAGCTTATTCATTTTGATTATTTCTATATGTGATGGTTTACAATTGGGAAGTACTCAAAAATAGAGTAATCGAAAATTATGTGTTAACTAGTGATTGAATACTTTTTTTTTTCAATCTTATGATATGTGTTTAATTTTCATCACCTAGGAGATGGATGAATATCCTTTCCCGTTCCTTTTAGGGAATTTTTTTACTTAACGCCGAATAAAAAAATAGAGTTACCAAAATGTTTTATTGACTTTATAAATTTGAGCTATTATTCTACTTTGTTTTTATTATTAAAGGAAAAATAATCTTAATATTCTTCGTATTGTAAAGAAATGTCCATGTTTGTTAAAATTAATGGATCGGTACAAATAAAAAATATTTGTTTTAAACAGAAGGATTATATCTAAACAAGTACTACCTCTACTTCATAACACTTGTACTATTTTAGCTTGGTACAAGTCATAAAGAAATGATCATTCAATAGCAAAATATTATTATTGCGTAAAAAAAGAAAAAACTCTGCAACAATATGAGACTCTTGGTCAAATAATTCACTTGTTGTAAAGCAAAGAATCGTGAACATGAACTTTACCCATACATATTTCCAATCTCAATCCATAACTCTCTTGCAAATTCAACCCAAAGCAAAGTTCTAGAGCTATGTTTCTCTAATATTGCAAGAATCCAACTAATAACAGTAGTATTGACCCTTTGCCATGCCTTATACTACGTTGTTCTAATTTTTAGTTCTTTTTTAGATCCATCAATAAAATCTACTTTGTTCTAGACTGTCGAAGCCAAAAGTAAACCTCTTCTCCGATCTGCATAATTAGTACCATGGAATGGATCTATGATAATTGTCTTAAGCCTACATCTATAGGATGCAAAACTAAACGCTAAAAGATTATAATTGGGATCTAAAGCAGTATTTGTGTTTGTAAAAGCATTTGTCATGATCAGATAAAGAGGTAGTAAGAATAAAAAGACAATAGATAAAGGAAAACAAAGACGCAATAAATATGCAGACTGATTTACAGTGGCTCTAATACCATGAAAAAATTAAAGAGGCAAACTATCATATTAGTTAGAAAACTAAAAAACAAAGTGCAGTTTTCAAATTCAACTATAAAGCTGACGACAGAGTTATGTCTGCTGCAACCTCTGAAGTTACATGACGCATTAGATTATTTTCTAATCTTGCCATTTCTAAATTACAAGGTGTCACCTTTCACTATGATAATTAATCAATCATTTACATCAAGAATCTCATTTTTCATGATAGAACCAAACATCTTAAAGTGGAGTGTCACTTTCCTCCTGATCAAATCCTAAAGGTTGTTCTTCAATTATATATATATATATATATATATATATATATATATATATATATATTAAGAAAGAGAAATTCTCATAAAAGAGAAATGTCAACACATAAACTTTATGAAAAAGTAAATCTAATTATTGAGCAGGTTTAGAATTAAAGATCGATTTCTAGCCCCCCAGAAAAGAATTCGAGTTAACTTTTAATACAAACACGACTTCCTTTCTTTCTCTTGCAACTCAATATCTCCATCCAACACTTCCTTAAACACACCAAAAATAGATATTACAAGCCACACCAACAATTTTCCATTTCCTTCTCCCAAATTAATCTAAACAAACAGCCACTATATTATATACATCCAAAAAAAAATAATTTTTCAAAAAAAAAGTTTGAATTCTAAAGTCCACTACCTAACTATCTTCAAGAAAACACACATAGATTGCATCAATTCTAATACTCCCTCCTATTCACCTTTGGGACCCTAAGGGCAATAGAGGATATAATTGAAAATAGAATAAAGCTACTAAGGGCATAAAAGTCAAAAACTCATATCAAAAATAAAAATGGAACAATTAAGGTGACTTAACCATAAAAAGAAATAGAATACATAAGCTGAATAGAAGGAAGTATGATACTCTTCACGTTTAAGTTAAGACCGTCACTCAAAGAGTCGAACTTAAAATAAGAAGCTCACATTTTTTTTTTTTTTGAGTCGAACTTAAAATAAGAAGCTCACATTTTTATTTTCTTTTTAATTTGTATTAATTAGGTTATTTAGCCATATATCTTATACGCCTCTCGAAAAAACCGTCTCCTAAAACAATTTATTGATTTAAATTGTTGCATACTTCCTTTTCTCAAACAACACTTTTTTTTGACATTCAAACATAAGAACACTTACCTTATACACTTACAATAAATACAAATTCAAAGTAAATGAAATAGAAAAAAAAAATATCAAAACCGTACTTTTTTACTGTATTTGTTTTTTTTACTCGTATATTTAATTATGCAAATCAAAAAATTATAAAAATTTAAGTTGATAAAATTTGGATCAAAATAATGTAAGCATATAATTATGTTTTAACTCATAGATTAGCGATAATAACAAGTTAATTTAATTAATTAATAGTGGCAAAATCAACACACAAGTGAAACTAAAAAAAAAATTATTACCTCTTCAAACATTTCATAATGTGCAATTTTTACATTAACCTTCATCACAATCCCACCGCAATTACAGGAGAAGAAAAAAAAACATCCCTAATTCCAAAACAAGCATAATAAAATGGAAATGTCGAAGTTACCCCTAAATTGAAAATTCAGACAAGCCAAAAAAATCCGAGCGACTCCAACACGTGCTCAACAACCAAACGTCGTCATACACTTAACACCTTTTACTCCCTCCAATTCCGGTTAAACACACTTCCCAAACCAAACGCCGCGTTTTCGAACCCCGAGATTTCAAAATTCACATCCGCAAAACAGAAAGAAGAACCCGAGCATAGAAAGTAAAACGACGGACTCCAGCGCCGTTACGACAGACCATAACAGATCATCGACAATTGAGAAATCAGACGACCATCGGAGCAAGCTTTGTGGGTCCCAAGACCAAGTACGGTATGATATCGCCGACCACGTTGTCGGCGTTATGTACGATATCCCGTTTCCTAACCATCTTCCTGTCGCCGACGTGGACCACCACTGGAACGCCATCTGTTAGTTGTCTTCTCTTGTCTCCTTGAGAATTGTTTGGAGGATTAAAGGAAAAGGAGGAAAAAGAAAAAAGAAAAGGGGAATTTTAAGGGTCTTTGTTATGAAATGATTTGAATTAGTTGGGTTGGGGCTAAGGTTTTATGAGATATATGGATTCGTGGGGCCCATTGTATGGGGAGTTTGCAAATGCACGTGATTCTTGATTTGGTTTTCTTTAATGTTTTTCTTATTTATAAAATTATTTTGTAAGTTCTTTTACAAAAATACTCCCATCTATCAATATAAATGTCTCATTTGTTTGGGCACGAATATTAAGAGTGGTGTGTGGTCTATTAAAAAGGTGGTAGTTGGGTAAGTAGTGAAGGGTAATTAGCGAAGGGTAATTAGTAAAGGGTAAGTAGTGAAGGGTAGTTAGGTAAATAAGGTATATGGGGGTATATTCGTAATTACTTGTGTGAACTAAGGATATTTAGATAAAAAAAAGATTGACAAAAATAGAAATATGACAATTGTTATGGTTTTACCAAATAAGAAAATGTGACAATTATATTGGTGTGAAGGGAGTATTTTGTAAGGAATTTATTTAGAAATTAATATAATACACGAAGTTATAAGTATAGAACTTTATATAAATAAAAATTTTAAAGAGTAATATAAGTATATATTATGAAAAATCATACAAGTATTAGATATAGAAAAACCATTATATTTTTTTGTCTGGAAACACCAGCAACCACTTAAAACACTTTAAACAAATTCAAGTACATCAAACATAAAATTCTTGAAAAAAATAGGAAAGAAAGAACAAAATGCCAAAATATTTTACTCCTATCATTTAATTCAATTCACAATCAATACAAGAAAAATCATTTTTAGCAATAATAAATTTTATTGCAAAAAATTACTTTTCATTGTTAAATGTATTTTTTTGCAACGACTTAAATCGTTGCGATTATAATCATGATTAAAGGTTTTGGTAATCTAATACTTTTTACAACAATTTTTAAAAAGATTAATGGCTACAATTCCACTTTTATTGTGAGCATAATAATAAAATTTGATATAAGTGTTAGTTCCTCATGTTCACTTCATGTCTTCCAAATTTTGACTTGACGACTAACCATAAAATTAATATTCCTTCCAATTCACTATTAATGTCGTTTCATTTACTTTATACACTTTATTCAATATATTTATTTAATTCTTAATATTTCTAATTGTGCATTATTAAAAATTGTGGAAAGTTGATATGAATAATCTTTGCATTGAGACAAATCAAACAAAATTCCACATAACTATGTTTTAACTTATAGATTAATAATAAAATACAAATTTTGAGTAAGAGATAAATAGTGTTCAAAAAGCAAATAAAACATTAGTTCTAAATTAGAGGGAGTAATACTAAAATGTCAATATACAAAACAACTAACTAATAATTAACCACCAATTGACAAACGTCCATACGTATGTGTTTTTTTGGTTTGGTTTTGGAGCACTAAGGTAAATAATGTATTGTATGAGTGGTACTAGGACTTTGGACTTAAATTAGGTGCGCTGTGATTAGACCTGGGAAAATTTGATCCGACCCGAAAATGAACCCGGGACTCGACCCGACAAAATTCGAACCCGACCGACCCGAAAGCGACTTAATCCGAAACATGACCGACCCGATAATTACCCGACCGGAAACCGACCCGTTTTGACCGATTTAATATCAATTTTTAGAGTAATTTCAATGTTAGAATTCATTTCAAATAAAATTTTAGTTTTCAAAGTATCTCAACATATTGAGTATATCACTTGAACCCTAAAACTCATCAATAGATCTCAAAAAACACGTATTTAACGTCTTTTTAGCCATCGTAATTATTTTTCTTTAAAAACAGGACGTTATTAATCATCTTAATTGAATACATGTATCTTGTTAAATCAGTCAAATGAGTTTTTAATTCTTCTACATTTCAGTAAGCAAATCAATATAATTTATACGAACGTTTCGCACGTTTGAATGAGCTTTTCAAAAAACGAATGTCGCTACCCTAAATTATAAAACGCTTATCTTATAAGACGAAATAAGTACTTAGTTAGTTGTATATCTTTCTAACATGAAAATTGTGAAGATAATTTTAACGTCATTTTTATCTAACGTTACAATTATAATAAACAAAATAACTTTTATAAAGCGCGTATCTTACAAGTCTTTCAAAATAAGTATTAATTCCCCTATTTTTCTTGCACTTAAATGAACCTGACATACCAACTATTTTTTGAAAATCGTACATGTAATTTCTCTAATGATTTTTTTTAGACATTTTAATGATTTTTTTTTATGTTGAATTAGTCGATTGGATATTCTAATGTTTTATGGTAACCCGTTGGGTCAATCCGAACCTACCCGAAACCCAGAGTGATCCGACCTGAAACTGACCTGATCCGAAACTGACCCGACCCGAAAATGACCCGACCGAAATTGATCCGACCCAAAACCCGACCGACCGACCGTTTTCCCAGGTCCAGCTGTGATTATGAACTCTTATTAAGCAAAATAAATTGGTTAAAAAAAATTGTAGTTGTGGTGATTATTCTAAAGGTTACAAGGTTAGCTTAAAAGTTCAAAGGTCAAGACCTAAGGGATTGTTTCACTATTAATAACATAATTGATAGAGCATATTAATCACACATTTTATTCTAGGAATAACAACCATACAATCAATACGTTATATGAAAAAGAGAAGAGATATTTGTCCAAAAGTTTGCACATAACCAATCAAGCTAACTCTTTTATAGATGATCAAATATAATTCACAAATTTTTGTGTCAGACTGTTTTATAGTGAGATATTCTTTATACATGAAATGAATTAGTTTAATTTCATTATTCCAATCATAATATCAAAGTAAAAATTTTGGTCTGTCAAACAAGTCAGATAGGGTGGGGTTCGGGTTCATGTCATATATAAACAGGTCAGAAAATCCTTGACCCAAATCCAACCCATTTAGTTGATTGGGTCGAAAATCACAACGTTGACCCTATTACAATAATGATGTATTACAAATATGTGTTACAAGATAAATCTACACTATTTGTAATACTTTGTATATGGCCTTGAACTCTTGTTGAATCATCAAGGAGACGATGAAGATATGGTTGCGACAATCAAAGAAGTCGCTCGGAAACTTGATATGAGTAGAAGGCGTTCATGCACTTTCCTATATATTTCTCCCACAAAGGTACTTGGGATGATAAAATGAAATTCACAATGAGATACAATCTACACAACAAAATCCTAGCACAAGGAAATTGCAATAGTAAATACAAGTATTATTGTGAATTAAGAACTTTGATGATATTGAGAATTAATTTATTATCTCATGAAAGAAAGAACAAGAATGTGAGTATTCTTAAGAAAGAAATAAGAATTGATATGGAGATGGGATGAAATGTCCCTTTGCATGTAACCTCTATTTATAGAGTTATGTATCAAACAATACCTTTTTTTGAAACAAAAGTATTTCACCAAGCAAAGCTTATTAATTAAAGTAATGTTTCACCAAGCAAAGCTTACGAATACAAATCTAGGTCTATATACTCTAAATGTTCAACAAACACAACCTGCAACAGATTAGGTTGACCTGATTTCGACCCACTTAACCCGTTTATAATTTTTTTGTTTCGTTTTAAGATTTTTAACATTGATTAACTCTAATTTTTTAGGCTTTAATTCTAACTTTATATTAATTTGTTGTTTATTTTGTATTTACTATGAAAAATACGAAAATATTAAATGAACTATGTTTAACTTATACTTATTGATTTAACTCGAAATTAACACATCTAATTAAATGGGTTATACAGGTTTTTTTAGGTTTAAAATTTTGTCCTGAATCTAACCCATTTAATAAACAGATCAGGTCGAGTCAACCCATTTAATTAATTGGGCCAAAAGTCTCAACCCAAACCCATTTAATAAAAATTACAATTCTTATGAATTATGTGCATCATACTTCACATGAAATTCAATTAAGCTTTAAATTGAGATTTCGGAAAAATCATTTATCGTTTATTTACTATAACACTCAAAATGAAAATCATCGAGTGTTATACTTGAAAACATAAATGCTATAATTGGACCTAAAATAGAAATAACATATATAAAATCATTGTGTTCTTCCATTGAAATATCAAATTAATAATCTAATAAGTCTAGAGACAACTCCCCTACACAACAAAATCAAATTAAAACTTGTATCTATTTAATTTCTCATTGAAATATTTTTAATTAATTATATAACAATAATAATAATAATTATTATTATTACATGTGAACTCTCTATGTCTCGATAGGTTTACATTAAAGAGAAATCAGATGATTTTTGATAGTAGTCTAAGAATGCGTAATTTTTTTTTTGAAAAATATGTAATGTTTTGTTAGACAATGTATAAATATGATTCTAAATGAAAAGTTATATTGAATTGTGTGAATGACATTAAAAATGTGTGAATGAAATTTAAAGAAGATGGATTTCAAATAAGAAAATTATGTAAAATGAACTAGAGAATCTAAAATCAAATCTTACTTCTTTCCAAATCCCCTATCACTATTAGACTAGTTCAATTTCAATTCGATGGATAGAATTCTAATTAGACTATATATTTATTGACATAAAATCAAATAAATTAATATATCAATTACTTCGTTACATTTATTTATTATAAAATTAAATTTATTTATAATAATTAATTTATTTTTATCCATATAGGTTTTTCCCTTTCAATATATCTTTAATTCTTTGTACACATTTTCTTTTTTTAGATGTATAGCCTAAAGAAGGGAGTATGAAATTAAAAATAAATAATAAGTAAAAATAAGTAGTATTAATTAGTAAAATTAGTTATAAATTTATAATCTATAAAATTTGATTTTAATCGGTATCAGTTTTAATTAATAAAAATCAACTTTAATTAGTAAGAGAGAATCATAATAAAAAAGTTAAAATATTTTAAACTTATAAAATTAGGTTGCAATTAATAAAAATTAATTCTAGTTAATAGATAAATACTCCTAAATAGAGGTCAATAAACCACCTCAAAATATAGCACATCAACTAATTATAAAATAAAGGGTAAATTGTTAATAATAAACCAATTTATACTTGATATGCTGAAAATAAACCCACCTATTATTTATTGTTAAATAAACTAATTTATTGATATATTTGCTAAATATTAACTGACCTATCATTTATAATAATTTTCAAAATTTTTTTGTGAGTCAAGAATTAAAAATAAACAATAGTTAAGTTTATGTAGAGAAATTATACCAAATATATAAATTTTTTTAAAAAATAAACCATAATTAAATTTATTTTTAACGGATCAAGTAAAGGTTATTTTATTTTTAACAATTTCCCCTAAAATAAAATAAAAATTTTTAATTAATTGAATGGGATATAAAAACCAAATAAACAGTCGTCCCAAAAACTCGGTACCCATACCCGGACAAAGCACCCGAATCAAGATTCAACACAGTATTGTCATCCTCTTCTTCTCCCCGTCTCCTCATTTTCTAATCTCTTCTCTCTCTCTCTCTCTGCCTTTTTTCTTTGACGCATTTCATCGAACACCTTTGAGGGCAATTTGCTCAAAGAAAAAAGCAGAACAAGAATTCAACAATGTCGTTGAGACCCAATTCAAGGACAGAAGTAAGGAAGAAATCTTACAAACTTGGGGTTGATGCCGACGAAGCTCGTCGTCGTAGAGAGGATAATTTGGTGGAGATCAGGAAGAATAAGAGGGAAGATAATCTTTTGAAGAAGCGTAGAGAAGGTTTAGTCCTTCAAAATCAATCCCAATCTCAATCTCAACCTCTTAACAATGATGTTCCTCAGAATCTCGACAAGAAGGTATCGAATTTATTTTTACTTTTGGATTTTTGTTGTGTTTTTGGGTTTCGTAAAATGTTTAATAATTTTGTTTTTCGATCTTTGGTTTTGTGGGTTGTTTAATTCTGTTTAAGATTAATCTTCATTGATACTTGCTAAGTTTAGGTTTTGGATGTTTATATTTGTTTTTTTTTGTTGGACTTATTTAGTTTGAAAGTAGAGTTTTTGAGTTGATTTAGTGTGTATTTTTGGTTTGATGACTGATTTTGGAGTTCAGATTTGTTGGGTTTTAGTGTGATTCGTTGGCTGATGAACTGATATGATGAGAAATTGAGAATTGTGCTTGATATTTTTTAACTTCTTGGAAATTTGTATCGATTTATGTTGCTTGGATTTATGAGTCTTCTGATTTGAAGTGTTTGGGAATTGGGGGTGTAAGATCACCATCGATTACTACCCATGTTGTATCTGCGATTCAAATATTGGGTCGGGGTGGCATGGTTATCAAGCTTGCTTCTTTAATCTATATTTTAGGATTTGTGGCTTAAATGCTGTTTTATTGTCTCAAATTCTCGGTGAATCATTTATATTCAGTTTTTTTGAAGACTGTTAATGTAGTTTTTGATTGCTTTGTCCAAGATTCTTAAACATGATGTCTTAGGATTGTTACCAGAGAGTTTTGATTGGGATGTTTGTGCGATTAAATATAATATTTACTAAGTAGGATGACAATTGGTCAATTGCCATGTTCAAGGGACTAAATGCAAACGTAAACGGTGTAAGCTTCTAAATTTCCTAACTGAATGGTTTCAGGATTTTGTACATCATAGCTGATCGATCGGCAATGCTCCCGTTTTAATGTGTAAAAGTAAATTAAAATAGTGATTTGTAGCAAGCATTGAACACTTAATGAAGGCTTGAATTTAGTTTTATAAATTCTAAAGAAGCATGTCTTTTATCTTATATGATTTTTGTTTTGTTATAAATAAAGTTCTTAGGAGTACTTAATTTCATGAAACTGCTGTAGAATCTTTGTTTTTTTAGATAGTTTTTCTTATAGGCCATACATAATACAAACGAGCATTGTTCATTACTTTCACATAATGTTTTAACACTTTAGAGGGCTCTTTGCACGCCTTCACTGTTAAATCTTTTGATGTTCTGGTTTCAACAAGGAAGACCAACATCTGATGTAGCAATGCCATGTATATATAATTGAGGCCCTTAAAATTAAGGGCTTTGAGGCTCTTTTCAATACTTTCACATTATTTTCTTTTTTAAGGACGCCATATATATAAAATAAGTACTATGTATATATAATTGAGGCCCTTAAAATTAAGGGCTTTGAGCGGCGACTTGCTTTGCAAATGCCTCTATGACCCACAGGCTTGATTTTGCAAAACATAAAAATATTCAAGGATGGTAGGGAAATGTTTTAAAATTACTTTCCCTTGAAATTTATAGATTGCTATCGGTTTCCGGGATACAATCATATGACATAGGGTTCTGTGAACTATGAAGCTCGATTTGTCAAATCACTCATAAACTAACTACAGTTTTTTGTTGTGAAACAGTTGGAAAGTATTCCTATAATGGTTCAAGGAGTAGCATCTGCTGATCCTGCTTTGCAATTAGAGGCAACCACTCAGTTCAGAAAGCTTTTGTCCATTGGTGTGTACTAGATGTTCACTCACCACTTTGATATACCGTTTTTTCATGAAAAATTGTTTATGCCATTTGATTGCATTCTTCTGTAGAACGGTGCCCTCCGATTGACGAAGTTATTAGAGCTGGTGTTATCCCAAAGTTTGTGGAATTCCTTGACAGGCTTGATCTACCTCAACTTCAGGTGGGCAACTGATTGTCTGAAATTGTGAAGATTTGTCTTGCGGGTTACCGACTTGCCATTTAGTAAATTTACCATTTGTCCTATCCTCAGTTTGAAGCTGCATGGGCTTTGACTAATGTGGCATCTGGGACTTCGGAACACACAAGAGTTGTTATTGACCATGGTGCTGTCCCAAAGTTTGTTCAGCTCTTAGCGTCTCCCAGTGATGATGTCCGGGAGCAGGTAATTATCTTGGAATTTTTTACTCCATGTTATGCACTTTTTTTGGTAAGCTCTGGTTGAATATCAGGTTTATTTTGTTCTGCAAAAATTTTACGTTGATTCCAAGTAATGCCTTTGTACATGTTAATTGTCCTTTAATATGCCTTTTTTGCAGTTTTCTTAATAGAGTTGGGAGTTGGAACTAATGTTTTTGAATGGTTGAAGTTCATTTTTTCATCATATTTGTATCTAGATTTTTTCAACAAATGTACATTCTTTATTATCTTTAGGTCTTGATTGTTTATTTCTTGATGACTTCTTTGAGATGTAAGAAGTCACAAAATTTTGTGATGTGCAGGCAGTGTGGGCATTGGGAAACGTTGCTGGCGACTCTCCAAGCTGTAGGGATCTTGTACTGAATCATGGTGCACTCGCGCCATTGTTATCTCAGCTGAATGAAAACTCCAAACTGTCAATGCTGAGGAATGCTACCTGGACATTGTCCAACTTTTGTCGTGGCAAACCACCGGCACCCTTTGAACAGGTTTTTAGTTTTAGCTAGAATGTTCTGATTTGTGTAGAAAATTATAATTGAAAGGCCATGTCACCGAAGTTATTTTTTCTGGATTTTATAGGTTAAACCTGCGTTACCGATTCTTCGACACCTTATTCATCTAAATGACGAAGAAGTTTTAACAGATGCCTGCTGGGCCCTTTCGTATTTGTCTGATGGCCCTAATGACAAAATTCAGACTGTCATTGAATCTGGAGTATGCCCACGGCTTATTCAGCTCCTTCTGTATGTTGTTGGACTTACCCCTGTCTTCACTTTTAGTACATTCTTTTACACCTTTATTTTCATTGAATGACGTTGTGTATTTGGCCATTAGTTTTTTATTCCTGGATGTTATGGCTAATTTGAATCCTTCTATTGTTTAGCCATCCTTCGCCAACTGTTCTCATTCCTGCTCTTCGAACAGTTGGGAATATTGTTACGGGAGATGATACCCAAACCCAGGTACTGATTTTAGTGCTTTTTGGTTGCTGTTCTTTATGTTTTTGTTGTCGATGTGCATAGTTTAGACTTTAAAGGGTCCTTCCTGTGTTTGCTTTTGTTCTGGAGGCTGTTATATCTAGTGGGTTTAATGCTAGGACTCATATTTTACATTGGGTTACTGTTAGATGTATTTTTTATTTTAGGGACTGATATTCTCAAGTATTTATGTTATTAGACCATGTCCCTTGGGGAGAAATTTGGAATGTGAAAATGTTGGAAAAAAAATACATTAATGTTCAAGCTAATCTTATGAGAAACTACGTGAAGGGACTATTTTCATCTCCTTTGTTATTTATTTTCATTCGTTATCTTTCCCTTCTAAACTTTAACAAACATGTTTATGGACTTAATTGCAGTTTGTACTGGACAACAATGTTCTTCCTTGTCTCAACCAACTTCTCTCTCAAAATCACAAAAAGAGCATCAAGAAGGAAGCATGTTGGACAATATCGAATATAACTGCTGGAAATAAGGCTCAAATTCAGGTATTTGCAAAAAAAAATTGAAGACTAAAATTTAGGCCTATTTCATTAATTAGCTAATTTTTTTCGATGTCGTACGCAACATCTCTATTTTATCTAACATTAATTTGAAAATATTAGACACCGTGTGGTGGTCAAAAGTTTGGAATGGTATGAATTGGAATTTCTTACTTTAGGGGGTATGGATTAGGAGCCCTCTACAAGCTTTATATGTATGTTTGGTTCAATAATGGAACAAATTATGTTGATTTGTTTTTTTAAAATGTTGTTCAACTTAAACCCTGTGAAGTTAAAGTTCTTTTCAACAATCAAATTTAAAGTGAAAACTAATTGAAATCAAATGATCATCATGATACAAATCGTACAAATTTATAATGGGGATATAAAACTGGAAATAGATTTGTTAACTAAAAAGTACAAAATTAAAGAATAAACAGGAAAAACTGACCCAAAAAGAAGAAGGAAGCAAAAATGTTGAGAAGAAAATACTATTCTGATGTTTGATGAAGAAAGAGAACAATGACAAGTAGACTATCAAGAGAATGGGAAAAACAAAAAAAATCATCTGAGGACATGTTGCCAAATGAACATGCGTTAGAAATAAAGAATCAGCAGATAAGACTACCGATTGAGGACTTCAGTTAATGAATGATGGGTGTTGGTTTCCTTTTCTCTCCCCTCTAAGGTTCCATATTTGGGTGGATTGGATTCAAAAGCTTGGGAGGAGAATAAAGTTACAAACTCCTGTGGATTTGGGTGGAGTTAGAACCTCTTGGGTATCAGACTCAGTAGAAAATAAATTAACCATATTTCAAAGGATTTGGAATACATTCCGACATCTTGAATCAAACACCCCTTAATGTTTTTGCTGAAATTGATGCCTCCTGTGGTCTTCTATCACTTTTTTCACTTGAAGCATTTAGTTGTTACTTTTCTTTTATGTTTCTGTGTATTTTTGATTCTAAATCTAGAGCATTTGCATGTGTTTTTTTATTTTGTAGAAAGCCTTCCAAATAGTGTATACTTGTTTTGTTGTTAGCCGTCTTTTGTGTTGGTTGTTAGAGTTTCCAGTTCTTATTTTGTTTTGTGCTAGCAACGGTGATGGATAATGTGCTAGATTATGGATGTCCCGTATACTTTTGTGCTGTTGTGTCAATCTGCTCATACATAGAATATTTGTGATTTAGGCTGTTATAGAGGCTGGTCTGGTGCAGCCTCTCGTGTACCTACTCCAAAATGCAGAGTTTGACATCAAGAAGGAGGCTGCATGGGCAATTTCAAATGCTACATCTGGCGGATCTCCCGATCAGATAAGGTATGCTTTTCATGATCAATGCCTGTTATACTTCTGGCATCTCTGATATTATTTTGTGCTAGAGAAGTCAGCATCTTTCCTTGTATCCTTTTTGCTTCCTGATGAATATATAAGTTTCCGTTATGAAAAGAGGTGAGCATCTGTTATGGAAAGAGGTGAGCACTTGTTACATGAAAAGAGGGATATAGGGGGATTAGCATATGGACAGTAGTTTGTGAGTACATGGATATCAAAATTCCAGATTCTTTCCATGATAGTGGGAGTTCTGCCAGTGCTCCTTTCTCCTGCTCTTTGTTTAGATAGTGCTGAATACATCTAAATAGATGGCACGGGGATACCTAGGTCTACACCCTTTTCTCTTCATGAGCTGTGACAGCCTGTATTTGTGATCTTAGCTAATACTATCCACTGCTTTTTATAATTGTTACACTTCCTTTCATGTGAAAGCTTTTTGAGAGGAGTGCAACAGTTTAAAAAATGGAAGATAATATATATGTACATCAGTTATCAAAATCATATAGATCTTAGTTATCATCTTAAAGCGATTTTTTAATCGATTGCGATGTGAAGGTAATATTATGATTGGATATATTTGGTAGATTGGTCATATTGACGTTAGATATATGTTTATTGAATTTATCAAATCCTTGGGCATGTTAAAATTAAGTACTTGTTGCCAACAGTGTGGCCATCTTCTTTGGTGTCATATGAAGAGTAACTGAGGGTTGGGCTTGTTAGTGTTCCAATCCAGCTACTGCCAATCATAAAAAAAGCACAAATCGCCTCTATAAAAGCTAGCAAAACATGAATATTAGAATCTAATATTGAAACCTGTTTTGGCTTAATTTTATCTTCATCCCTTCTCTAAAATTTTCTTATGTAGTTCTCAATTTTCATCTCCTTCATGCTTCTAGATTCTAAATGGATGAGACAAATTGGGAGATTGAATGAGTGGCATTTGGGATCCCGTAACACAAAGGAAGTGAGTGTTTGATGGACAAAATGCCTTTGCTCTCTCCATATCTCTCTCTCCTCTTCTTCTTCTCTCACCCTATTCCTTGACTTTTACCTCCTCCACTTCTCCTTTTCCTCTTCTCAGCGATATTTTCTTCTGTTACTACTACTTACTACACTGTAGTGATATCACCAAACAACTGCAGCTCTGGCTTTTCTATCTTAATCTGCTTTTCGCCTTGAAGATTTCTGGTCTGGAATTGTGGCTGATGTTGTCTGAAAAAGGATTGTTTCCTACAAAGCAGATAAGAGGTTTGCTATTATGATCTTCAATTCTTTTTCTTTTTTCTCTTTAAAAATTATTTTAAGTTTGCAGTGGGGTTGATCAAAGTGTGTGGAACACAGATGTCATTGGCGGCATGAGGGTGTTCTGGAAGTAGGATGGGTGCGTTACACAGTAATGGAGGGTTTTTTTTTTGTTCGGTATTCTTTGGGGCATTGAGGGTGGGATGGGGAGGTGATTTAGTGGTCGCATAGCTTTTATTGAGCTGGCCAATTGAAAGTGAGAGCAAGAGGGAGGGAGGAAAGATAAAGCTTTAGGAGATCCCTTACTACTTTTGTTATTGGAATCAAAGGACTGGCGCCTTCTTTCCATATTTAGAGAGATCAAGGTGGGAGGTTCACAATTTTATCTCCTGCATTCTTTTTTGTGCCAGTGAACAATAGTTTGTGACAATGGCCTTAAACAATCTAATTTTTGTATCACTGAATTGGGTCTAGGGCTACCTTGTGTGTCATGAGCATAACTTTTTCAAGGCATTCCAAGCCTATCAAATTCATATGTGCTTCTATGAATGTATGGATTGGAAGGCTCGACAACCTTTTTAAGGGAAGAATGAGTAAGGGTAGGTTAGACATAACCATGTAAAGAAACTTGGATAGGTGATGAAGATCTGTATTTTCCACCCAATATGTATAACTTAGTTTCAGAACCAGCATGCATTATTTTCTGCTTTAGATTGACCTGCAAGAGTGAGTCCACTTACGTACCTATTGTCTCTAAAACTTGTTGCCTATCTTGGCATGTTCTTGGGGGGTTATATAGCTCTGGTTATTGCTTATTGGCCCATTTTCTAACTTAATTTTGTTTTATATTGAACTTGTTAACATTCGTTTATCCCTTGACTAAACTTATTGGATTGTTGAAATCTTTTCACCTTTTTTTTTGATGGTGGAAAGAGCAAGGCCAATGGTGTGTGTTGCTCCAGCTTGTCTATTTAAATCTGATTTCATGCTATTTGAACTGGGTTCCATAGGGGCTCACATTGAATATGGTATGCGGCTAAATAAGAAGCTTGCTGCCTGACTCTATCTTAGAGTTGTATCAATGCACTATCAATAGTATTTTCAAGTTTTTTACTTGCAGTTCATGTCTTGTACCAAGTTTCATCCGAATTTTTTGTTTCAACAGATTCTTGGTTAATCAAGGTTGTATCAAACCTCTCTGTGATCTTTTGATATGCCCAGATCCACGAATTGTTACGGTTTCCCTTGAGGGGCTTGAGAACATACTAAAGGTAGGAGAGGCTGACAAAGAAATGGGAATGAACGGTGGAGTGAATGTATATGCTCAATTTATTGATGAATGCGAAGGGTTGGACAAGATCGAGAACTTACAAACTCATGATAACAATGACATTTATGAGAAGGCTGTGAAAGTGTTGGAGAAGTACTGGGCTGAAGAAGAAGAGCAAGCTGTTCAGGAGGGTTCTGCAGCTATGAACCAGCAGGGTTTCAACTTTGGTGCTACTCAGCCCAACATTCCAGCAGGCGGTTTCAAGTTTGCCTGAAGATGGGATGATCGAGCTTTTGGCGTTTATAGAGCTTCCATATCTTTAGGCCTCTTCTCCACTTGTGTACTTCACACGACCGAAAATGAGGAAAATTATGGGTATTTAGTCTCCCTTAGAGCCGGTGTTTTGGTCTTGCTCTTAGGGATCATTGTTCTATGAATTATGGGTTTACTTGTTTTGTGTTTGTGTCTCACAAGAAAATTTATGTTATACTCAGAATTTGTATTTACCTGCACAAGTTTAGTCACAAGTTTCTTGCCATGTTTGGCCCCTTGAATTTTTTTTTTTTCCGAGAATTTTAAGTTTCAAGTTGATTGTCGAGTAAGGATAAATATTCTACTGTTATACATTTCAACAAATATTAATGTATGTTTCTTATTATTTTTAAAAAATTTGTTTAAAGATATATAAGTAGTAAAGGTACAAAAAGTTGAATTCCATGATTAGTTAAATCTGTTTTTATACAGACTGATAGTGTTGCAAAATAGAAGCTTTGCATCCATAAATAATTAAATATGGTGCCGATTCATTTGTATTTAGTAGAATTTCTTTTTAGCTGTGTATTACAATCTGAAATGTGTTTCTTTTGAAGAAAATAAAAACTGAAATGAAGTTGTGACTCCATAACGGTGGAACACGCTTGTTTGTTGCCTAAAAAAATTATTTTAGTAGAATTTGCATAGTTTTATTTTTATCTATCAAATAACTTTATTTTATTTTCAGTAAAAATGTTTGAGAGAGTAATAGACTAGTGCTGAGTGGCGGCTTAGTTCAATTTTTTATGCTTTGACTCCAAACTTTAAGTTCAAATATTTATATTCCTGTTTCATAAAATTTGTTAAATTGAATTTTGAATGCAATATCTTTTGAGTTGTATATAGCACATTATATACATAATAAAAAAAAGGAGAGTCAAAAGTAGAGTGGTATTATGGGGTTTTTAATGTAAGGGAGAAAAATTAGTATGGGTAATGGAGGGTATAATTGAAAATAGGATAAAACTACTAAGGGTATAAAAGTTAAAAATCCATACAAAAAATAAAAATGGGAAGAAATAAACATAATGTGAAAGATTTGTGTGCTCTTAATCTTGATTATTAATTATAAGTTTATAGCCAAGAGGTAATTTGTTTAGAAAGATTTTCATGATGAAAGCTTAAACCCTAATAAGTTTTTAAAGAGATATATAAAATTATACCCAAGGGCAATTTCCTTGAAAGATGCAGTCTTTGACAAGAAGATCGTTGCAGAGATTTATCAGCAAACATGTCCATGTTTGTATCCCTTCTCTATAATTTATGATTTTGTTTGTATTATTGTTTTTTTAACATCAAATAGCAAATTCCCCAGTTTCAGTATCAGTATTGCTAAAATTCTGAACTTCTAATGTTGATTAATTTACTCAATATTTATTCAGTACTTTTGTTCTTTTTTATTGAAACTGTTTTCGTAATCTTTTCTGCTGGTAATTTCAGCTGTCTGAAGTATAGTAACCAATTCTATAGGTGTGTTTTGTTCTTTAAAATTTATGCCATTGCTAGTGATTAGGTTTTAATTTGAGCAGAATCGTGCCCATTTTAACAAGTATCAGCTCGTTTTAAGATATGGGAGTTTCAAAATTGAAGTGGTTGGTATGGGAAAGATTTAAACTTGTTAAGAGGCGGAGCAAACATACACAATAATTTCATGGACACCATTTATTTTATTTTATTTATTTATTGAAATTTTGGGGCCTAAAATAATTGAGCTGAAGCAAAAGTAATTATACATTGTAAGCTGATATTTTAGGCCTCTTAATTAAGGGCCATGTACAATTGAGTACCTTGCACATTCATAACTCTACCCTTGATTATCATAGATGTAGGCAATCCGCTTATTGCACTGCACATGATACTATACATTTGAGTATCAAGAATTCAGTTTATTACTATCCCTTAGTTTGGATCAAGCTGTGAGGTAGTTTGCCACTTGCCATTAACTAGAGCTTTTTTGGCGGTCGATTTTATACATTCACTGCGGACGTTTTAAATGACAGTTTTATAACGATGGAAATTAATTAAGCAATGGTTTAAGATATGCATATTCGTCAATACGTGTATTGAATTTGATACCCCTTAGTTTGAAATATGCTGTGTCTTACTTTGGTTTTTAGGCAATTGGATGCCGGACATATGGTTCTACTAGGATTTTTGATGCTGGCCAGCCGACCGCTGCTTCTCACCCGGAAGTATGTTTTGAGCAGATTCTTTGTGCTTTTAAACATTCTGTATTCTGTTTGAGGGGGAAAATAACTCTTGGTTGTTTTTGTGGTTATAGTTACTAAAAGAAGGGGAGTTGACTCCTGGTATAACTTGTGATGAATACATCTCCAGACGAAAGAGATTGTTGGAGATTCTCCCTGAGAAGAGTATTGCCATCATTGCAGCTTCCCCAATCAAGATGATGACTGATGTTGTGCCTTACCCATATCGACAAGATGCTGATTATTTGTATGTCACAGGCTGTCAGCAACCTGGTGGGATTGCTGTTTTAGGTCATGAAATTGGTTTGTGTATGTTCATGCCGGAGCCAACATATCATGTATGTTCAATTGAGTCCAACGAAATTTTATCTACTTAGCTGAAATCCCATCACAAAAAGAGAATAAAGGATCTATAAGTTGATTGGCTTTGGTGTTTAATAATAATAATAGTGTATTGACAATAATGTTAGGTAGAAGTACGTCCACTTCTTTAATACTATTTCTTGTGATAAAATTATTTCATTTGATCCTAGGATGTCACATGGGAAGGGAATACTGCTGGGGTAAAGGAGGCAATGGAGATATTCAAGGCTGATCAGGCATTACCTATGAGCAAACTCCAGCAGGTAAGTGGTCCTTTTTTTTTCCTTGTAAATATGTATTCTCTCATTCTCTGTGCTGTAATGTGACTCGTGTCCACAGGAGTTTTTTTTTCCAACACTCCACCCTCTTTAAATAACTTGTTGGGGGTATTGCTTTAAGACATGTTAAAGGGAGACAGTTGGATGAGTTGCTATTGATAGAAGTAATAGGAATTCAAGTGATAGTTAAGGAATTATGCATCTAGAATAGAGGTTTTCAAGCTGGTTCCTCACAGCTGTAGTTTCTGTGGTATTTCCTTCATGCACTGATCCCTCTATTTATCACACTGACGCATGCAGATGTTATCTGGATTTTTAGAAAGATCTTCGGAAGTATTTCATAATGTAAAGACTGCTACAAGAACTTATGTGGAGTTGGAGTCCTTTCAGAAGGCATTAAATAAAGGCAAAGCAAAAGATCTGTCTGTATATACTCATGAAATGCGCTGGGTGAAATCTCCAGCTGAAATTAACTTGATGAGAGAGGCTGCTACAATTGCTTGTCAGGTAACCCTACATGAGTCCATTCACCAAGTTTTTACGTACCTATCTAAGGGCGAGAATTCCTTTGTGGCTCTGTCACTATCTTGGTGATAATAATTAATAGATAATGATACTGTTGCTTGCAAAATTACAGTTTCCCGTCGGCTTAGCTACAAAGTGGTGTAGAACTTTTCGCTTAAACTTTTAGTTGCTTGTATCTTTAAAGAAGCAGAAAATTATTTTCTTATTGAGGCTAAGCTCTTGTATTTATAGGATTGACATGTATCTGTCCATACATGTTTCATATTCATATAGCACCTAATTGAATTGTTGTTGAGTGACTGTCTCTAAAGTTTTGTATCTAACTATCTATTTGAGATTCGTGGTTCTTTGTATTTTGCTCTTCTACAGCCTCAAATTTGTTTAGTAGATGCATGCATGATTATCTCCTTGAAATAATTAAAACCAATTGTCGTTTCTATTTTGTACATAGGCTCAATTACAGACCATGTTTCACTCAAAGACATATCCACATGAACGTATGATGGCAGCAAAGGTGGAGTATGAGTGCAAAATGAGAGGTGCCCAGAAAATGGCGTAAGCTTCTTTCCTTGTAAGCATTAGCCGGAGACCATTGAATTTTCACCATATGACTCAAATATGTAAGAGCCTTTTTAGTCACGTGGTGCAGAGGGAGTAACAAATTAGAAAAGATTGTGCTTTATGCTATAGAAAGGAGACCATTGAAAGTTTATTGGATTTTTCTTATGTATTGTAGACTTGTAGTAGAAGGTGATTTAAATCTTTGTGTATCTTTGATGGGGTCAAATATATATATTCTTTGGTTTTGGATATAGTTTATGATGGAAAACGGTATATTATGATTCTTTAAATCACTTGCACTTCTTAGTTTTGTGTAGTGGATTATGATTTTCTAGGGTCAATTGATAATAACCTTTTGGTTATCACAAGGGAACTTTGTGTACATCTAACTTCCCAAACCAAACCTAGATGGGAGTTACTGATATATGGGAAAATGAAGTATTTTTGTTTCGATAAAAAGGTTCATGCATTTTTCCCAAGGTACAAATTTTCTCTTGTCAACCGAGTTAACTGAGTCTGATTACTTCTTTTGGGCCAAGAAATCAATGGAAGGATCTCAAATTGATTTATTCTTTTAATGGTATGTATCAACATCGAGGATGTTATCAAGGTTTTTTATGTATATACTTCTTGAAGGACCACAATACATAGGTTATTGGTTCATGCAATGGACTTTTTCATGATAGGAATATGCTTTGGCTTTTTTTTTTTTTTTTTTTTTTTTTTTTTTTTTTTTTTTCTGTATATGTACATCTATTGAATGTTTTGATGGTTGATGTACTCAATTGATCACTAGGAGTAATTTTATTCTTGTTTATTGTTGCTAGATTTAATCCTGTGGTGGGTGGTGGTCCAAATGGCAGTGTCATACATTATTCTCGAAATGATCGTAGAGTGAGTTCATCTTCGTACTTGTCCTTTTATAATCAAGCATAGATGTATCTATAAAGCTATATTATTTTTTGCAGGTTAATAATGGTGAACTTGTGCTGATGGATATTGGATGCGAGTTTCATGGGTACGTTAGTGATATGACTCGTACATGGCCTCCATCTGGTAGATTTTTATCTGCTCATGTATGTAAGCTTTTTCAACTTGATTTTCAGGTTTTATCTTTTATTCCTTAAGAACCAAACTAAGAAAGTGAAGATGTAGCTAATTTGACTTGATGGTATAATTCTTTGTTACGCGTATGTTTCAGGGTGTTATGTTTTTCCTGCTTTTGTACATGAATGAAAGCCTCTTTGTATGGGTGTGTAAATTGGACTGTTTCACTCAAACTTGGCCAAATCTAAGCTGAAACCAAATTGATTTATGTATAGGAAAAATTGTCTGTTTTTACCTTATTAATTTTTAGTTGTCAGCTAACTCCTTATAGTTTTCATTAATTATTTCTTTTTGTTTTTTTGGTGAGATGGTACCTTATTCTAAGTTATTTTAATAACTAGTCTTTTTGGTCGGCAATCACTCGTGTATGCTACACATATGTGCTTTGTGACTCACATTTTACTCACTGATAGTTAGTGCAAGATTTCAATCAGCGGAGTACTCAATAAGTTTTCAATGTATTAGCCTCTCTATTGTCTTCTAAATTTTGTATGTGTACTTCCCATCTTTACTCATCTGCCTTGCTTTGGCTCCAGTATGGTGACATGGGGAACCATTCCTATATTTTATCTTAGTTTTTCTTTAAGCCTCTAATCTTAATCTATCCTGACAATATTTTGTATTTTGAAATGATGTGAGCTCCTTGTCTTACAGGTTGACCTCTATGATCTTATTGTGGAGACGAATAAAGAATGTATAGAGCTTTGTAAACCTGGTGTAACCTTACGGCAAATACATGAACATTCGGTATGATCTCTTCATTATTTCTTTATGTGCATAGCTAATTTGGCATCCCTATCTATAGCTGTCAGAGTTTTGATACTTGTCAGCAGGGACAGAACAAAACTTAATATTTTCTTTTCCCATGTGAGGAGGGGGTTCTTGGCGGGGTGGGGGTATGGGAAATAAGAAACATATGCTAATTATTCTACAGCATTGTTTATATGGTCACTGCTTTTTCTTTGGCAAATGATCAGCATCCTTAGCCTAAAATAGTTCCATCGTTATTGTCAAGTCACTAGATAGCAGTATGACTGTACATGTGAATATTTGGGGCGGTTATGCTTAACCCTGCTTTAAACTCATACTCTTTGTCATGTTGCTTTGAGACAGTTGTAGTTGTATCTTATATTCATGTTCATTCACATGATAAATACTTGAACATCTGCTCAATATGATGTTGCAAATATTTCTAAGGTAACAATTCTTTTTCAAAACATCAAAAATATTTTGGTGTAAGTATTGTACGGTATCTAATTTTGAGGTCGAAGGATAGAGCCGTTCTATCAACTTTAAGTTGAACAACAAGTCAAAAAAACAAGTGAATGGAAGAAATTTATATATACGATGAGGAGAGAGAATGAGTTTGTGGATAAGATTAACAGATACGGAAATATAGCGAAGTTAAGGGGCGGATATAATATAAGTTTGTCAAATTCAAAGGGACGGAGGGATTGTATGACAATTCATATCAAGCAGTCACTTGTCTCTTTGATCCCTTTCCAACTAGTTTGAGTTGATTAGAATTACATGCTTTTTTTTTTTGCAAGTTTTCATCTGTTGACTTGGTGATGTGATGTATTACTTGAATATCTGCTCAATATGGTTTTAGGTCCAGAAACTCTACAAAGGACTGAGAAAAATTGGAGTACTGAAAGACAAACTGAGCAGTCACCGAACATACCATCAACTCAACCCAACGAATATAGGTGTCTCTGTTTGATCTAGTGCTTTTGTTAGATTGTTATTGTGAACTATGAAATTGTTGTGGCAGATAGATTTTTTATTAGTAATTGCTGATGCGTGTTCCTTATTTGAATCATAAATCTGGCTCCTTATGTAAATAGGACACTATCTAGGAATGGATGTTCATGATTGTTCTACGATCAGCAATGACCGCCCTTTGAAGCCAGGGGTGGTAAGTTGTCTCCATTCATTCTCTTATCTCCACTCTTTGCCCCCTCCCCCTCCCAGAACATTATTAGAAATAAACGTTCAGACAACTTGACTATCATATCTCAATTCTCAAAATATGTTCTGTGATACATTTGTTTGACTAGATTTTGATAAGATACTGGACTAGAGTAAAATCTGGATACCTGTAGTGTTTGTTATTATTTGCAAAAGTTATTTTTATCCTCAGATTTTCACATATTTTTTCCTCCCCAGGTTATAACTATTGAGCCAGGTGTATATATCCCATCTTCCTTCGATGTTGCAGAGAAGTATTTCCTTCACTCCCTATTATCTATCTACGTCACCTACTCCTACTTTTCTTTTTTTTTGTACGTGCCGGTAGAAAACAGTTATGCAAAATTGGTAGTCACCCTAATGCAATCATGTGCATTTCTTTTTCTTTTTTTTTTTAATGTAAAGTTGCAAATGATATTGCTACCAAGGGTCAATTGGAAACAACCTCTTTGTTACTACTATCAAGGGTCAACTAAAGCTACGTACATCTGACATCCCCAACCTCCCATTGGTGGGTGCCATTTTATGGCAATGGGATTATGGAGTGTTGTACCCTAATGCAATTATTAGCAACTTATTTTCTGAATCTGTGTGGATAACCAATTAACCATAGGACAACGTTAGGAATTGGATGAAGTATCATGGGTTAGCCTTGTAGCTGAGAGTTTTTCCTTTCACCCTAGTGATAGGGGTTCAATTCTCACCACGTACAAGAAGGATAAATTTCATGTTCCCTTTGTTTGTAGATATTTCTAGCCTACCCATGAAAAAAATAATTGGATGGAGATTCTTTTGTCTTCATGTATATGTTCTGTCCAGGGCAAGTTTGTTAACTGATCACATATAATGCAGGTATCAAGGTATTGGGATAAGGATTGAAGATGAAGTTCTTATAACAGACAGTAGTTATGAGGTAATAGCTTCTGCCAGTGCAAAATGTTTGTCATACAACTTTAATTTGTAGAAATAAGTTAACTTCTCTTGAAAGAAAAATGGTTCAGAAAATGGAGTATGTTGTATAGATTATATCTACTAGCCACATTTACTAACATATCAAGTATTAAGTATTAACCGTTTTCCTTTCCCACTCAAACATGGTTGGGTGCATGCATGTATGCAACCTTTTACACATCAATAGTGGTCTATCTTTGTATTCTATGATTGACTCGTACTTATTGGAAACTTCTCACCGAATCATGTTTCAGAAATTTCTCACCGAATCATCTTTCGGAAACTTCATCCCTGAGTTCTAGATTAACAATTCGAAAACTTCTTTAACCAAACTGCATTATAATGTTCTAATGTAAAAATGTTTCTATATACAACTGATTATGATATTATATAAAAAGGACCCCATCATAGATGAAACCTTCGTTCTTAAACCTCTAAACTAAAGTTACCCATATCGTTTCTGGTAAAATATTGTGTTCTTAAATGTCTACAGATCTATGGCTTTAAGCATCCTCTGTTTTGCTTGGTAATCTATGGTCTAAGTTTCATTTTGCTAACGTGTCTTTTGGTATTTGAAACAGGTCCTTACTGGATCGATGCCCAAAGAAATAAGTCACATTGAGTCCTTGCTAAACAACTACGTCCATCAATCAGAATCAGATTGCTTAGCAACTGCTGTTTCAAGTTGAAGTGATGGCCTTCTCAAATTTCCATTGCCATAGGTTCTGTTCTTTTCTTTATTTTTTCTTTGTAGAACGTATGATATAAATATTCCGCAGTCCTTACTGTCATTGACCAGAATGCATTACATATTCTTGAGAATTCAGTACTTTGTTTTATCATATTCCTTATTTTGTATAAATATGTGAAAATTCTGGTTCTTCTTTAGTCTTTAGGTGGTGGCTTCTAAAGCTGTAAATGAAGTTATCAATGTTATGATGTTAAGTGTTGATTGCAATTCCATTTTTTCTATTATGTCTTTTTCTTTTTCCAGATCGATGCTATCAGAAGTACCAGGGGGCAGGGATCATTGTTCGAAAAACATGTCTAACATTTGTTGATGTATGTTTTAATAATTTTTTTGGACTATGCTTCTTGGGGCTGCATCTGCATTCTGCATGCTCGTAGCCTATGCGCCAGTGCTGGTTCAGTTGCCGTTCAGGTTGCTTTTCTATGTACTTCCCTCGAGTTTCCTTTCGAAACAAACAAAACACTGTCACCACAAATGCATTGTTTCCAATTCTAATAAACAATTATTTCACTTGTCCAGACTGATTAGAGTTTTGCTTGTATGCATTGATTCCGTTCGAGATGAATGCATGAAAAATCAAGTTCACTTTGTATGAATCTCGCTCTCTGGCAATGCTTTAGGTGCTTGTTAGAAAGTTAATTTTGTGTGCAAGTTGGACAATTCATTTTGGGTGCATGTTGGAAAAGTCATTCTAGGAGCTTGAAACCTTTTCTCGTTTGAATTTCAGGATCCTTGTGAACCAAATTAGGTCGGTATATTCTCTCCTAAATCAAGAGTTGATTTAGTGGGCTGTGAGTATCATCCTTTTAATTTGGAGATCCAAAGTGCAATTTTAATTTGTTAGACTCGTCAAAACTCATTAGTAAAGTTTGTGTGCAAACTTCTGTTCTCCTTACTTGAATCAAACTTGAACTTATTGAGGGGTGAAAAATGGAAGTATGTGTGGAAGTGAAGTATAGCCAAATTTACATTATCTCATATCCATTCCATTACTTCAATGCCATTAAGTTGCTTTCAAGTTCCACATAGAGTGGAGTTTAAGGTCAGATGTTTACATTATCTGAGATCTGACCCAAAAATTAGTTTTGACTACATTAGATTTAAATATGAGCTACTAAAAGCCAAAATGAATTGAATTAAAGTGAATTGAATCGAATCATATGTACCGGACATATTTGGCACCTCTGAGTAACCCCAAAACAATAGACCATTTCTCTTGATTTATATCCTGAACCTGTTCTGTAAGTGTAGTGATGTTCTGTTCTGCTAATATAAAGTTTATTACTACATAAAGGGATAAGGATTGCTAGGGTGGTAGTGGTTAGACCAGGTTAATTTTTGATCCGACCTGAAATAGATTCGAAACTAGACTAGAAACCAGTGAGCTATAATCTGCCCGACTGTGGTTTTGACAGGTCTAGTGATGGTAGATGGATGCATTGAAGGCATTACTACTCTCTGACAAGTGTTTATTAATGGTATGCGTGAATCCGTTGCCATTTGCAGAACTCTCCTGGTTCAAGCCTTTAAAAGTTTTGAAAAGATTGACCTTTGAGTGAAGCTGATTATTGAAGTATTGTGAAAATTTGAATAAAATAAGATGTTTTAACAACTTAATTCTAAAAATAAGCTTCGTGAAAAATTTATTCCCAAAATAAGCGTCCGTATATTCTAACCTATGCTTGGTGTAATGTCGTTGTTACTAACAGTGACTTAAAAAAAAAATTATTATTATTATTATTATTTTAAGTTGTTGTTAGTAACAGCGACTTAATACGTTTTAAGTTTTCAGTTTTCAGTTACTTCCTCATTCCAACCTACGAGATTAAGGAGTTGACTAGTTAATCTTAAAATCGCTATTAGTAACAGCGACTTGAGGTTTTACTAATTTTTTTTTATTTCGCTGTTAGTAACAGCGACATTACACCAAGCCTAAGTTGGGATGTACGGACGCTTATTTTGGGAATAAAGTTTTTACAAAGCTTATTTTTGGAATTAAATTGTTAAAACATTTTTTTTTTCAAATTTTCAAGTATTGTACACTTCACTCTCACACAATGTTTTATGGGTCAGACTATTCGATTATAAATCCTAATAAAGAATTCTATAATAAGAGTATAATATAAAGAATAATACAGAGATAAACGTACTAACACATGTTATACTAATATTCTGAATTTGACTTTAACTTTTAGCCAAATATAGTGTTACAATTGAGATAGTAGCGTAGTAATAAATTTGAATGAGAAGGAACAAATAACTAAATATTTGACATTTACCACTTACCAACATCATCTTTTCCTCTAAAGTTCAACTTACACCATTTTAGTGGAGTTGCGCATTAAATTCACCCAACAACGTCCATCTATGACACACGTTTAATTTTTTAATTTGAGCGTCAAGATAAGGTTGTTCAGAATCACCCATTATTATTAAATTAACAATTAAAAGTCAAATTTTTATATTAAAATTCACCATCTCTTCAATATGAAGTATTAGTAGAAGACAATATCTTTTGTGTTTCTTAGCAATCATGCATATTACATCAGTCACAAACAATTATTCCTATTTAATATTTATAAGTATAATAAAGGATCACAAGTCAATATGTTAGCTAAATGAGACATTAATAGTAAATTGAAGGTAGTATTTACTAGTATTTACTAAGACAGTATGATAACCATATCTAAAATTCATTTAAGGTAAAAATCAACTTGATTAGGAGGGTGAAAAGGGTTAGGTATGTATATGATGGGTAAAGAGGATTTAAATTTAAACTTTTGGTCTTGTAAATATCTAAACATTAACTTTACTATTAACCCAACCACTATTATACAGGGTCTTTTCTGACCATAGGCAAATTAGGCATCTGTCTAGGGTCCAGAATTAAAAAGTGTCCTAAAATTAGAAAATGCTAGTTAATGAAGTAGACACTTAAAAATTTGCAATTTATGAGTAGTTCTTTTATCATTTAAGAATTATATGACACGTCTACGTTTTTGTGTTAATCATAATATATAGGGTTCATCTCTATTATTTTTCCAAACACCCGTTTAAGTTCAGATTCGGCCCTTCATAGAGAGGGCCAATTTCTTTTAGTTTGCCTAGTGTGCATTCAAGGCACTGCTATCATAAGATTTGAGGTGTCAATGTATAGATATATTAGCTAAAACGTTTGAGGGCAGCATACATTCTATCATACTTATATTTCTCATTTGATGTCCATATCAATTTATTTTAAATTCGACGCACACACGATTCACTAGATTAGATCGAGTGATGATCTAAACATAATCTTTAACTCATGAGTAGTCATGACCTCAAGTAGAGAGCCTATTCAATAAAAGCAAGCTCACTCCAAGCCTCTCCGGCTAACCAACTGTATCAAATAAATGGACAAATGTAGTTGTTAGTTAATCAACCTCTGAAGTAGTAGTATCGAAATAAATGAGAACTCATGAGTTAGTTGAACAAACCTCACCGACGATAGATTCTAGCGCAGAACACAATCTAAAAATGGGTTAAAGTTTCCTCAAAAAGAAGAATGATATACACAATTACGCACACAGGTTAAGTATGAGCTGATTCATTCAAACACTCTAAGGAGTAAGGGGTATGCATGCATTTATTGATCTCCTTAGTAAATTCAATGGATCAACTACTCACTACAACAACATTCTATTACCTAATTCCATTTACTGATCCTCATCTAACTAGGGTGTGGTTTATAGGGTCGAATGTACGCAATCTTATCATTGTTTGATAACAAAAAGGTCAATTTTAATAGCAAACATTATCTGCAACTTCTATAAAAGAAGTGCACTTAATTTAATCTGATGAGTCATATACTATAGTTCATTATAATTCAAAGTTAAATCGTTGGCCGTTCAAAGTAATCAAGGGATGACACTAGATCAACTCCTCACTAATAAATAAAAAAATAAAAAAATAAAAAATGGTATGCTTGCAATTATGCTCCAATTCAAAGGGCAAATTCACTATCACTCACCTATAAAAACTTCCTACTCACTTCCAAAATATACACTAATTCCTTCTCTTATATCCAACTCAAAGAAAAATGTCTTTGATAACAGATGATATAAGAGCCAAGGCAACAGAATTGTACCATGGAAATGATGTATGTTTGGCTCAATCAAAGAGGCTTCTTAGAGAAGTTGGGCTACCAAACGGGCTTTTACCTTTACAAGATGTTGAGGAATGTGGGTATATAGAAGAAACAGGTTTTGTATGGGTTAAACAAAAGAAGGAAATCAAGCATAAGTTTGAGAAGATAGGTAAGTTAGTAAGCTATGCAAATGAAGTTACTGCTTATGTTGAACCTTGTAAGATAAGGAAACTTACTGGTGTTAAGGCAAAAGAGTTTCTTATTTGGGTAACTATCTCTGAAATTACTATTGATAGTCCTGAAAGTGAAAAGATTGTGTTTAAGAATCCGACTGGCATTTCTAAGGTGTTTCCGACCAGCGCGTTTGTTGTGGAGGAAACTGAGGTGGCTACTAAGGTGGCGCGGAAGGATGCGGAGGAGAAGGAAGCTGAGGCAGCCACCGCGGAGAAAGACAAGCATGGTACTAACAATGGGGTTGAGGTTGCGGCTGCCGCCGTGGCTAATGTGGTTAAGGAAGTGTAGTTGATCTGATGACAAGTAATTAAGTATGTTTGCATAAGAATTTAGAGTTTGTTTTTGTAGGGAGATTTGAGATTCTATGCTAATTAAAGATGTCTTTGATCAATTGAAATAAGTAGTAATATATATGCATGGAATTGGATCGTAAGAAGTGGCTCTTGCTCACTCTTTCTCTTGTCAACTTGATTAATTCTATGATGCTTTGTTTACAAATTACGATCTACATTGAGTAATGAGTTGTTGATGTTTCTAATATTCATACTCTTTTCAACATGTTCAACATCCGACGGTTTTTCATGATCGAAAAAGTTCATCCTTTATCAAACATCTATATGATACAATCATCAAAATCTTCTAGAATAAGACTAATTGTTTAATTGAAACCTTATTTTCTAACGCACTCAAATATGACTCAATTCGAATAATACGACTTTATCGCTCAACAAACTTGAATGATTGACTTAAAAAAGGAGGTGATCATAAGACATTCACATACACTCATAACATAATGTATGAAGATTGAAGACGATTATATACAAATCAATTGTTAGGTATTAGTCCTATTACAGTCTTTAATTGATATACATAAAAAGACTGTGATGGGAAACCATGAGAAAGTTCAATTTCATAAAGATCGTCAATAGTAAATGCTGCAATAAAAGCGCTTTTACAGTCTGTTTACTGTAGAGTACCCATAAATATGAGAATTTAAGAATGTAACTAGTCAAACAAAGTGCACATTAAGTTTCATCAAGCTTAAGCACAGATTTTGGCAAAGTTAATTGTCAAAACTACTTCATCATCATTAGCAGAAAGTTGATAAACTTGCTTGCATGCTTTGTATTAAAAATGAAATGAAAATGATGCTTCAAATTGCATACAATTTTCACCTATGTTTTGCTAAATGATCATAAATTCTCCATACTAACTGCCACATTAAGAGGATGGTCATGAGAAAGTTATTGCACTCATAAACCGCGCTAGTACCCAACTACCACATGTAACTCTTAATAATCACAAAGATTGATTGAAATTGCTGATATTTCTTTATTTTTCTGCTAGTTAAAAACTCGCAATCGTGAATCCTAACGCAACTCGCTTTTTCTTGTTACAGTAAATTCTAAAACAAGAATGTTCATTACGGTTCAATGAAACATTCTCTTCATTTAATACTGACTACCATAACACAAACTACTAAGCTCAACTTAAGCTTAGACGTTAGCAACTTGATGAACCATGCCTTTGGCTCTAAAATACTTAAAACTGTCAATTATGTAATGGAAAAATCATGCAGATTAAATCTGCGTGATTCAAACATCTAAAACAATCATCACCTAACTTAACGTCTCTAAAACAAGTATATCAAAGGAAGTAGGACGAAATGAGTACTAAACTAAAAATGGGAGAAGAGTACATAACTATTAACAACCTCCTGAACTAATTTTCTCATGTCAAAAACATTGACACAACTAAACCCCAAGAACAAGCTAATTAAGGATTTCCATATTAGCATTGTAGTCATCAATTCATCATAAACAAAAATAGCAACTACCATTAAATAGTAATGTATATCATGCATTTGATGAGAAGTTGTTAGCACATAACAATTCAACATTAATTGTGGGACGGTGTTTGGTTGAGCCGTGGATATGCATATGAACATAGATCGACACAAAGTTGATGCCTTCATTCTGCAATCAATTCATCATGAACAAAAGTAGCAACTACCATTAAATCTTTAATTTCAGTTGATGATTCCTCTTTAATGATATGACTTTATGCTTTTTTAATTCTAATTTCTACATAAACTTGATTCCTTCATTCTTCCGCAGCTAGCAGCAAGGATCCAGGAAGTTCCCCCTCTTTTCTTGTAAAAAAAGATGTCACCATATTATAGTGTTGTGATCGGTTTCTTGTCAGTTTTCAAGTCTCCTAAAAGTTCTGTAAATGCAACAGTCAGTCTCAAAAACATAATATACGATCGAAAGAAATCTCTTGCTATCACGAGTCACATCCAATATTCCGGATCATGTAAAATATGCTCCGTCTGTATCAGGAGCATGACCTGCTACTTCCATATGCAGAACCATCATACTCAATACCTCATAGACCTTATCTATATGAAGCCCTGCCTTATCTCCAACCACAAAACTAGTCACATCATTTTTCAACTCAATCCAACTACAACCTGGCTCTTTTCTGCTTCCCAATCCTTTCATTAATTTCCTCATCTTCGCAAAATCTTTCCAATCCCCTTCGGATGCATACAATTTTGATAACATCAGATAAGTCCTAGCCATGTCAGGTCTTGCCTCTAATATAAATTGGGAAGCCAACTTACCTAAAATAGGTAGCTTATGTGCCTTGAACGATCCAAGTAGCGCTCCCCAAACAGAGTCACTAGGATTCTCTGGCATATTATGAATCAGTTCATAAGCAGCTTCGACTTTCCCAGCTCGGCCAAGCAAATCCACTATACAACTATATATGTCCTGATCTGGAGTAATATTATACTCATTAACCATGGAGTTAAAGTACCTTAGACCTTCATTTACAAGGCCAGCATGGCTACACGCCCTTAGAACTGCCATGAATGCGAGTCGATCAGGTTGGATGTCTGATTTCAGCATTTCATTAAATAATCCAACAGCTTCCTTGCCATAACCATGTACTCCATAAGCCATCATCATTGAAGTCCAAGAAACCAAGTCTTTAGAAGACAGCAGTTCAAATACTTTCCTTGAATCACTTGCATTTCCACATTTTGCATACATGTCTATGAGTGAATTTGTGAGTGCCACATTCCTATCAAGACCTCTTCGAAGAATATCAGCGTGAATTTGTTGCCCGCAGGTTAGAAGTGATAAATCAGCACAAGCTGCTATAACACTCGTGAATGTGAAGTTATTGGGAGTGACACCTTGTGTCGCCATAGAGGAGAATACAGAGAGGCATTTGCTAGGATTTGATCGTTTATAGCCAACAATTAAAGTGTTCCAAGTGATTAAATCCTTCTGCAGAATCTCATTGAAGCATTGGCTAGCTTCGGATAGACATTGACACCGACAATACATGTCTAAAACGGAATTCATGATAGGTAGACTCGAGTTAAGTCCATATTTAACAATTGTAGCATGTAATTGTGCGCCATGGGAACTTTCTCCAGTTAAAGCACAAGCTTTTACTGTGATTGATAAACTGAATGCACTTTGCTCAGGATTTTCCTGTTAAAAGCTAAAAAAACGTGAGATTATAGCTCGCACCTCTCCATTCTAGAAAAAATTTCGAACATTTATCGACAAAACAATAAAAAAAGTCAATTCACAATCAAAAGCACCTAGAAAGTTTCTGTGATTCTGTCACATTCAAGTTTCAGTTTTCATTGCACAAAAGACTGAACATTAGCTTCAAAACTCACCAGTCTACAAAAGTTTCAAAATCAACTTCAACCTGTTACATGCATTCTTTCATGTTAAGCTAGTGGGCGGAAACACTTTCATTTCCTCAAAAAGACTTATAAAAACTAAGTACAACAACAACATTTCATTGCCCCAATGTCATTTAGTGGTTCATTGCCTCCCACCTAGGAGGGGTTTAAGGATCAGGGTACGAAACGTTACATTTATTAGCGACAACAAAGAGGTTTTGATTGACCCTTAGTAGCAAACGTCATCTGCAACTTCACATAAATAAGAAGTGCACATTATTTAATGACTTAATTCATATAATCCATTATAATTGGAACCCAAAATTTAAACTCTTTAACCTAAACGAATGGACCTTTAGCTGATAAATAAAAGACAAAAATATTAAGTTGTAAACGATAAAAGTATCACTCCGTAATCTGAGTTTTTAACCACTTACAAATAACATTTGTTGAAAAACTCTTAGACCACTATATCCATCACCACGATGCGTGTATCCTGCAATCAAAGTTGTCCATGAAACACCATTTTTCGGATTAATATCACGAAAAACCATACATGCTTCCTTCATAGTACTACAACAAGTAGCATATAAATCCATCAAAGAATTATCCACATATATGGAACCCACCAAACCATGCTTAATAGCAAGTCCATGAACTAAAGCTCCATAAGTATAAGACTTGATCCGTTTACAAGCCTTCAACAAACTGGATACAGTATACCCATTTGGTGTAATTCCTTCCTTAAGCATTTCATAAAATATCGACCAAGCTAACGACTCGACGTTGCAGGATGTATAACCAGCTATCATGGCTGTCCATGCAACAACATCTCTATCAGGCATTTGGTCGAACAGTTGGCGTGCTTCCTTGAATGAACCCTTATCAAAGTAAGATTTAATGAGGTTAGTGGCTAAAATTGATGGGGTTTTGTGGGAGTAGGGTGGGTTAGGTTGTGTCCATTGAAGGGCTCTGAGAACTGTAGATGGGATTGGACGTATGTAAGAAGAAGATTGTTTGATAGCGTTCATAGTTTGTGTGCAGCATTAAATGTGAATACTACCCAGAGAATCGTCTGTATAGGGGGAGTTGATTATGGGAAGAATTTGCACAAAGATCAAAATATTTTAAAAAGTGGAGGGAACAGAGATCAAAGTTTTCAGATGGAAAACAATCAGTGTTTCAGCTTTAGCACTTTGATGATACTAATTCGTCATGAAAAATTTAGCCAAGTGAATAATTGTGCACTACTCCAAGTAACAAACTCAGAAATAGGGGTATCAAATTTGGTGTCTAGAATGGCACTAATCGAAATTGAACTTACAAATTAAGTGAAAGATCGACAAGCTACTTTTTTATACTTTTGAAATTCAAATTGTTACATTACGTAAATCAAATTGAGAGCTTTTGCATTATCAAATCACCCTTTAAGCGATGCAAAATCAAGAGAAAGGGAAAGGGAAAAGTAGAGATTACAAAATAGAAAATAAGTTAGTAATCCAACAATTTTTTCCTATCTATTTTCTCTGTAGTTAATTCCAAAGAGATCAGTAAAAAATAATATAGGCACAATACAAAATACACATATATACAAACAATTGGTCAAGAGCTTCCTAAAAATTGGTAAGAAGCACCAATTTCCATACCAACTGAAGAAGCAACAGAAGTGATGTAACAATTTGTAAGCTAAGGGACCAACTAAAACATGTCCCCCATTTTCTTAGCTTAAAGATAATACACTATAGACTATAGAGTGTCGTATTTCAAAGGCATCTACCTTCAAACATCTTATATAAGAATGTGAGACCTTGCAGCATGACGAGAGCACTTTTTGCGACCGCTTTTAGTCAGTGCACAAACACATATCTCCAGAAGATCATAGTCTTCATCCCAGTACAGCAAGGATGCCATATGTGGTTTCCGTAGCAGCATTCTTGAAGTGAGGAAGCCAGCAATTGTCCATGTTTGGTAAAGCCGCGCTTGCTTCCCAATAAACTTTCCCTGGCGAGTATCATAATATTCAGGCCACCGATCTGCAGGAAGCCGCGTCTCTGCCATATCAACTGCTTTCTCTGCTAAATCTGTCCGACCCATTTTGATACATGCCAATGTGAACTGAAACAAGATGGAAAAGCGTAAAACTTTATGACATGGAGAGGTAGAAGAAGAGAAACTCTTGCAATAGTGACATTTTTCCCATAAACAAACTTTTCACATCTGCAGACAAAAAGCTCGATTATGCAACCAAAACAAATCCCAGTTAATTCTTTTTCAATGGTGTTTCTATAAACATATTACGCATCGGACCACTAACAAATACAACTAGCTGAAAATGATCGAAAAATTAATGCCAGTGACTTAAACGGAATTGCCCTTTTCCTCCTTTTTGTACCGAGTACTGAGCACTTTATTTTTCTTTGTGAGACGGGGGATGGGGAGGAGGGAAGGCAGGGGTTACGAAGATGCTAGCAAATTAAAATCACAGTTAATATGCTTTTAGGCTTTGGCAAAACATCACAGGCAAAAAGAGATTTCCTGAATCACTCTAAGACGCTAGAATTTACTTCACCAAATGCACTATCCATGGAAAGAGAATTTGTTTCAGATGTAAACCAAACCACTGCAAGCTTACCTGCCATAATAATGTAGGCCATGATCCACCATTGTGATATGACCAAGGGCTGTGAGAACAAGAAACCCAATCATATCACTAAATAATCAAAATTTTAAACAGTAGATCCAATACTTAAAATAGACCAGAATGCTCACGTGTTCTTAGGATCACTGCCTGTAATTATACGCCATTCCTCATTCTCTACGGCAGGATACAAAATTTTTAGTGGCATATGCCCAACAAAATCATCCCATTTGGCTTCAATGAGATTCAAAATTGCCTGATTCTGTTTTGGAGTACCCAAGGAAGAGACAATAGTCCAAAGGTTTCCTAGTGTGAAGAACCGAAAATCCATGTGAGCTGGCTGAAGATTACCCAGCATATAACCACCTTCACTAGGAATCCAATCCATCAGCCAGTGAGGGATTTGTTCAGGATAGATGTTGAACTTGTTAATAGCATTTATGGAATATTCTTCTGTTTTGTATCGGTAGATTTCATTGATCTTTTTCATGTCAACCCAATAATACTCTCGAATATGAAAAGAAAGTGCGCTCAGCCTGTTATTGATGGCCCTGATAAGACTTTTATTTCCTTCATCTTCAGAAAGCATCTCACGGGAACAGCGCAGAGCCGAGTAAAAAAGTGCCTATGAAAATAGACACGTGTCAAAAAATAGTAAAAATTTCATCATCACAAATGAAAAGCAGAGATGAACTAATTACAACAATGAGGATGCTTGCTAGAGCTAGGATCAATAAACCTCATATCATAATGATAATACAGGTTGATAACAACGCCTCATTTACTGCTTGTTTGGATACCAAATTGAAGGAAACGGAAAGAAGGAAAGGGACAGAGAGGTTGATAGCAGAGAAGCTGATAAAAAGGGAGGGAGGGAGATTAGGATCCAATTGATACTCCAAAGAAAGGCGTGGATAACAAGGGAAAGGAAGTTTTAGGTTGAAAAGCTTTATCTACTGAAGTCCTTCCACATACGGACCATGGAGAGATATGTTTCTTGATCTATGAAGAAAAAAATTCCTTCCACATACAGATTACGGTCTATAGAGATAATTGTTTCTTCATCAAACTCTTGTCACATGAATTCCATAATTGGAAAAGAAGTTAAGAGATTGGACCTTAAAGCATATTGGTCTACACCTTTTTTTTTCCATTCCATGATAGCCAAAGATTTGTAAGGATGATAGTAAATGGCTCGTTAAATTATTTGCGCCTATTATCTATGTGAAGGTTCAAATGAGGTTTGCAATAGAGGATCAATCAAAAACCACCTTTGTTATTACAAGTGTAAGGTTGCATAAGTAAAACCTTCAAACTCCGCCTAGGAGCCACTTGAAGTTGTTTTTGATTGTCTCTTGATAGCAAACATCACCTACAATTTCACATAAATAAAAGGTGCACTGTGCACATAATTTTATGAGTCATTTTATCAGTCTTTTACAATTCAAAACCGAATAATTACAAAATTTTTGGCTCCATTGATATTGGAAAAAATTTAGAATTTTAGTGATATGCCCATCTAAACTTCTAATATAAAGAAAAGTATGAGTTTGTCCGATAAAAAGCATCATGATGTTTCCATATACTCAGGTCCAAAGTTCACTGATTCAACATCAAGGTCTCAAGGGATATACTAGAGAAAATGATAAATACTAATGGCAAATTCTGACAAAAAGATCCTCAAAATCTAGCTTTAAAAAGCTTTAAGTATTAACTATAATAGGATCAAAATGCGCTAGCTTAACATAACATATGACAACAGAGACCAAAAGATTGCTAAAAGCCTATGACAGCTTTTATGAAAATTTCAACCAAAAATTGCAATATGATAACGAGTTCTCAGCATCTTCAACGCAGCCAAAGAGAGTGAGCTTACTTGAATCTCAAGGGGATGCCCATGGATACCCATGCGTCGATCTATCATGCAGGAACCATCGGTTACCAGAAGGGTAGGAAACATATCAAACCCATCACTTAAACACAAATTTAAGATCAACCTAATACCAGTCTGAACGTCCACCCTCTCTTGCAGAGTGAAATCACCAGTGAGCTTTCCGTATGCACTAAGTAGGATAATCCACCATAATCCTATGAAAGATATCAAATCACATAATAAATGATTCAATTCTAGAATTAACTGGCTTTTCACAAGACGAGTTCAATCAAAATTAAAAAGATTGCTAAGTAACAGAGATAAACTGATCATGTGTGACTAACAAATACTGATTGTAAGACTTTCTTACCAGAATCAACTGGTGCGACCCGACCAATAGCAGATTCACCAAAATCGGGATCTAAAACCTCTTCAAATTTCCCATTATCTCCGTCAAGAGGCACAGTTCTAACTTTGAAGCTAGCTGGCATTAATCCTTGTCCAGGGCTGTAACAATCCACTGTTTTCTCCCAGCTCTAGAACACGAGGGAAATAGGCAAATGCATTTGATAAATAGTAGACAAAACCATGCAAGCAACAAGCTCATAAGCTAATATGTTATTCTTTCATTGTGGAATTAACCTTGATTCTGCTTTGCATGAGGAAACACTAAAAACTGTACTTTCATTTTTCCACCTTCACACATTCGCCATTAAGATTATATTTCTTCAGTTTCTTATTATAATAAACTCTAGTCAAATAGCTCATTAAATCATCTGCACTCTACATTTAAGTGAAGTCGTAGATAATGTTTGCTGTTAAGGGCAACCTCTTAGTTTTTACAAGCATAAGATGTGTACATTTCACGCTAAAAACCTCGTCTAGGTAGGAAACAAGTCATCTACTTGCAAGGGGGTAACGGAATGCAGTATACATCATTAAGATACTTAAATATACCAATTAAGAACAAAGCTCCAGAAGCATACTACACCTCTCCACAAAAATCAAAACTAATTTTTGAAATAAACAACCTCACAAACCTTTCCTTCTACCATTAATAGTAATGCAGATAAAACTGATTCATTGTTCCCAAGAATCAGCGTGATCAAACCAACAAAATATGAAATATGCAAGAACAAAATCCACAAACACAATACTCCTATAAAGCAAAAGGCAATGTACAAATTATAACAAAATTAGAGTAAAAGGTACCTGTAACTGTAAATTATAGAGTAGAAAGTTCTTAACAATCTCCCCTTCTCCCTTCATCAAGAAAGCAAGCGCAGAGGGGATGAAATCTCGAACAAACACCTGATCATAGTTAAGTGGTAACTTATCATTTGGATCATTTGCAGCCACTGTCCCTACTGGATTGTTACAATAAGTGACAACCGAGTTTCTAAGTAACCTCCATGCTTCTTTCTCAATCTCAGACTCTTCTCTTTCTCCATATTCAACCCTTAAATCTCTTTTCTTTTCACCATCGCCAAATTTTCCAAAAGCTTCCCCTTTTTCTTCTCTTAAATGCTTTCCTTCTATAACTGTTTCCTCAGCCACCAATGGCTTAACATCCACCCCTTCTTGAAGATAAACATTATCAAAGTTCTTATCATTTATCTCAGGATTAACTTTTGAAGAACAATTCCTTAAACCAGAAGCAATACATCCAACCAAAAAATCATTTCTACCAAATCTAACCCTAGATTGCCCGAAACTTGTTTGATTTGAGTAGGAATTTTTCTGGGTATGATCAAATATGCATCTAAACCCAATTAATTGAAATGGGCAGCTATGAATAATTCGAATATGATCCAAACTAGAATGAAAATTTGATAGATTTTCAATTGGTAGAAGTGGGCAAATTTGAGGTTGGCGAGAAAAATTTGTTAAATTTCTACATGTTGAGAGGAATTTACTACAAGGTTTCATCTTCCCAAACAAAAAATAATGACTTGGAATCATAGCAAGGGATTGTATTAACTACAATGTGCAGAAAAAATTTCAGGCATATGATGAACTAAGATATTTTGAACAAATTAATCAACCAGGTGAAATATAGTAGGAATTACAGGGAAAAATATCTGCAATCCAAGATAAAGAACAAAAGTTTGTTGGGTATTTGAAAATTTAAGGATTTTGAAGCTAGGTTACAGTTTTTTTCCCTCTTCCTATTAAGGTGGAGGCTATTCAAGCCTACAATTCTTGATTTAGGGAAGAAATGGATTCTGGAAGAAAGCAAAAAAAATAAACTTTTCTATTCTTGAAATACGTCATCGTTTTGCTTTTCCCACCATTCGACATTGACGTGTCATGCATGGGTTGATTAGTTAACATCCATTTGAAAGAAGCCACGTGTTCACTTGAGATGAACAAAAAAGGCCCAATGAAATCCTCAAGTAGTCAAGTCCCAACATGTTCAACGAAAATTTGACCAAGTTATTGACTCTATTTTGAATATTGTCAAACTTGTATTATCAAGTTTAAATATCATCATCATTAGCCCACTAAGTCTCGTCGATAATAATGGCTATGGTCTATGGTTTATAGGTTGAAAGGAGACTAATATTTTTGTTAAAAGACGGTCGTAAAGAATTCTCAATCTGAAAAATACATTGAAAAAAAGTCTTTCTAATAAAACTTGTAAAAAAAATTGTCATGTTAAGATAATAATTTTAAATAAACTAGTGTAGTATGTTTCTCAAAATTGCATGGGACATTAAATTAGAAGAATGAGGTTTAACTATGTAAGCAGGTATTGGCCTACTCGGTAGAAAAAGCTAAATAATGAGCATACTTACGGATGGGGTAAAGGTATTGTAACACCCTCGGAATAGGTCGAATTTTTGAAAACACCTTTAATGAAAAACATGAGCCAAAACCTACTCATGGGAGTGTTACCGCCACATCTATTTCTAACAAAATAAATGTAAGGCTTGACAACAAAGAAATAACTTAATAATTTTAAATCCAATAAAGGGTCTTACAACATAAGAAAAGACTGAAACGTAATTTGTGTCCATATAAAATTTAAACAACCTAAGGTAAAATTTAAAACTGAAATACGACTCTAGTAAAAGCTATATTTCTAAGTGATCCTCACTCCGCGATTCCCATGCAATCAATAACCTGTAACATAAGAATGCAAGAAAAACAAGGGAAAAACTCCCAAAATCAGAAAAATTGAGTAATTCCAACTCCCTCCCGTAAGACGATTAAGTTTGAAAATGATTTAAGAAAATACAATATAATCAAATTGGAAATAATTTTAGAAAATAACATATAGCTGAGTTTAATAGAAAACAATTTGAGAAAATAATATATATAATATCATATAAACCAATTTATTAATTTGATAATTAATAATGACAAACACATAATTTTAAATTTGAGGGAACGAGAACGTCAGTAGGCCGAGGCTTTACCCCTATACCTACTTCAACAAGAGGTCGTCACCCCAAATAATTCAAGGCCAGCAGAGTAGTCTCAGGGAAACCCTAGTGTGCACACTCCTTCTACTTGGATCACAACAAATAGAAGGAAGACCAAACATCATATCAAGTATCAGAAATAATAATACCTGTCGGCAGCTATACTAACCAAACAGGGCAACCTGTTCATCACCCTTATACTTGGATCACAACAAATATAAGAGCTTCATTTCCCTCGTGTTACACTTTACGTGATTTAATATATTTTAATAATTAGTTGCGAGCACACAAACTTAAAATCAAACATACATTATACATTTTATTTTATGATCATAAATTTTTCCCAATAAATATATATCTCAGTAATATCCAACTGAAATCTCATTTTCCAAATCACCATTCTAACATCAATTGGTGGCAATAGGAATTAATATCATAAATATTTCTCTTCCAATTTAAATCGTATCCAATTTCGTTATCAAAATAATAATATAAATTTTATCGAAATAAAAAATTATAAATTCAAGTTTGACAAAAATAATAGTAAATATAATTTGAGAATATATTAAGCATAACATCATATAAAATAATGTCATATCAAATCATGCACCCATTTAAACACATTAATTATCACTTAGCACATAATACTAACAGGATAGTCCTAATTAGATGGACATTGAGAATTACCTTGTCACGCGATCCTAAACAACGTACGCTTCTAATAATCTCTGTCTACGAATCCGCTGTCTACACGAGAAAATAATATATCTCAATTTAATACCCCGATCAACCCATTAAAATAATTTAAAAGACTTCTTTTTATTTTATATACTTTATATTTTTAAAAAAAAAAATAAATTTAAACATGTAATTTAAAATTGTAAGAGTAGTATGTTAAAATAACATAGCTAACTCATTTTATTATAAGATTTAGAAATTTATAAGGGTTAAGGATAATAATAATAATAATAATAATAATACTCATAATTATTATATATATATAATAATAATGTGAATGAAATTAAGGATAATTGATTTGATTTATAAGAGGTAAGTGAGGTTAGTTATGAGGTTTAGTGGGAAGAGTGGGAAGAAGAGTGGTGGGAAGAGTGGGAAGTTATTGTTAATGGTGTGGGAAGTTATTGTTAATGGTGGGTTATGTTTTTATTTATTTATTTATTTTTTATTTTTTTCTGAAATTTATTCATTATTATTATTATTATTATTATTTTTTTAAAAGAAAGGATATTACAGGTATATATTGTGATTAGTGTACTAGAAAGCAGACTTGTGACTTTATAGAGCAGAAAATAAAAAGTACTACATAATAAATATAATGTGCACTAAATTTATGTTAAGTGTTTCATTTAAAAAATACTTCTTATGCGTGATTTAAAAAATATATTAATCATGTAAAATTTTAACTTAAGTTCAAATATTTGTTTCTTGACTACAATCATTTTATATTTAATTATAGAGTAATTTCTATGACCCTCAAAACGAAAATAAATAATATTTATCAAATATCAACACATGTTAAATTTGGTAGCTAAACTTTTGTTTTTAACTCTTATCAATCTGGTAATTTAAAGCTATAGTTAATTTCAACTATCTTGAAATGTCTTTTTTGTCATTCTACGCCTTCAAAAGCTCATCTAGAGCTTTTTAAAACTCAATACGTGAATTTATAAATCCAAAAGTATATAGTATGAAGATTAATTAATGTCTAAAGAACTATCAATAAGCATTGTACTAATAAAAAGTAAAATTCCCAAAATGAGTCCATTCATATGTTAAAAATTACACAAATTCTTGTGAGAGACGATCTCTAATTGGGCTGGCCTATTATATTTTTTTTAAATATTATAAGTAGACATTAAGAATGAAGTAAATAGACATTTAAAGTATTGAAATTAGGCATTAAGGATATGGAAGTAAGCATATAATGTGAGTAGGCATTAAGAATACGATAAGTAAACATTAATCTTTAATGGGTTGGCTTGAGATACGTTTCTCAAAGAGTCAAAAAGATGGTTTCTCAAGAGACTAACTATAAAATTATTATAAATCTGACCAATACAAAAGTAAAATAAACCTCTATCATAAAAGTTAAAAACAATAGTACACTTAATTTTGTTACTCCATCTTATCTTAATTTACACCGCTATTCTTCATCTTAAGTATTTATTTCTATCATTTATTTATTTATTTATTATATTTTTCAATTTGATTTTCATTCTACTAAATTTTACCTCTAATAATTTAGGTGCAATATAATAGCCTGATAGAGGGGGTAAAGTAACATTAATTGGAAATAAGGATAGATGGCCCATGGAAAATTAAAGATATTTAATTTATAAATTAGGTGCCATCAAAATGTAAATTCCAAGCAAAATGGATTTGTTTTGAGTAAACAAGTTGGTTCATAGCCCAAAAACTAATAAATTTCTTTTTTGTTTAAAATCGGTTTGGGCTCGGGTGACGAAACCATTGATGTGTCTGCAACTAATAGAAGGTGAAAAAAGCTCATTTTTCATTTGTCTACCTCTTCTTCATGGATCCGATCCAAGTAATTTTTCTCTCTACCTACTTCTAATTGTTTATGAGATGCATTTGCTAATAACTTAGGGTTCTGAAGAATTTGATTGTTAATTTTCATCTTTGTTTAGATCCGACGCCATTAATTTGGATAGTTTGGATTTTTTTATTATTATTTTTTGTTGATATTGATCTCAGTGTTGCATTGCATGTTAAAGTCTGTGCGTTCGTTCTTGTTACTTGTATTTGGATTTTTGGTATGATTTTGGGAAAATGGTGGTGAAAATGATCTCAAGGAGAGTTCAATTTTTAAGGTTAATATGCTGGACAATGTAGATTATCCTGTAACAAGCGAGGAACTTTTGATGGAGGTCAATGTGGTTGGCAGAAGGTTTTGAGCATGTTTTGAGCATGTTCAACATTTTCAATTGCATAACAGCATAGCAGCACAGGGTCCAAAAAATTAGGGTACTTAATATCAAATTAAGTAAGTTAAGTGTTTAAAGATGAAAATTTTTTATAGAAAAACATCATAATTTTTGAATGCACATGATATTCAAAGAGTTTGTCGATTGGTCGGATAACTTACAAGGTCTAAATATTAAATGATATTTTACATTTACCTAAAGATATCCACAAAATTGTTATATTTGCAGAAGTTTATGATTTCATTTGTTATCAATAGTATAATTTGCTTGTTAATTGTGATTGATTGATATGTAGCATATCTTGGCCAGAAGTTAGAACTTAAGAATTGTGACCGTGTATGGTTGAACCTGAGGATTAGAAGCAAACAGGTTTTTAAGGGCCGTCTTCCCTTGTTCTTAAATGTTTGGTTGAAGCATTGCTGGGAAAATTTCAATCGAGATGTCAACTCCTTTGATGATGGCGAGGGTGTGAGGAGATAGGGGTGCAAGTAATTTGGTGAAAAACCGAACACCGAACCAAACCAAATCGAATAAGTAATTTGGTTTGACTATATTTCAAATTTGGTTTGGTTTGGACTGAATTTTAATTGTAATTCGGTGTTCGGTTTGTACTTGGTCTAGGGTCCAAAAAAACCGAATAAACCAAGATGTTAAAGGCATGTTATATCTTCCATTTGATTTGTTTGAATTTTTGCCCTTATTTTTAGATTTTTGTTAAAAGTTTTTTACTTATTCAAATTAAAGACCCTAAAATTATTAATATCTATTTAGGAGCTTTGGAAAGAATAAGTTTGAAACAATACACGCAAATTTGATTTTTAGTGCAAAATATACAACTCAGTGCAATTTGGTCTATTCGGTTCAATTTGGATTGCTATTTTAAAATTCGGTTCGGTTCAATTTGGATTATAAATATTATGATTTGGATTTGGACTGAAAATATCAAAATCGAATTTTATTCGGTTTGATTTGGATTTGTATCGAATCCAAAGCAAAAACCACACTTTCACCCCCTCAGGCCTTAATTATGAGGTATGTTCATGTGAAGACTCAATTGGGTGTTAAGCTAGAGAAAGTGATGCGAGAGCATAAAAAGATAGAGAAACCATAGTCCATAGAACTTTGTATAGTTGCTAGTGGCGCAGAGATTGGGTTAGTTTCAAGGTCACTTGCTGGGGGTGGTATGTAGTGGAGAGTATCCAAAAGTCTCCTGTGACTGTATGAGGGGGCTCGAATACATAGGATCACATGATTTATTATTCAACCTGCGAATCGTGAATTCAAAAAGTAAAAAACCCGACTAATTATGTTACACTGATATATATCTTGGGGCTTGAACCATAAGCTTAAGCTTTTGATTGAGATGATTATTTAATATGCATCATCAACTTGAGTGTCTGAACGTTCACATTCTATTCTTTGGTTTAAATTAGTAATTGGAAATCTCTTTGTTACCTATAAATAATAAATGATTTTCTCCTTAATTGCAGCCTCCTAAAGAAAACTATGCAAACCCAAAGACATGCTTCTTCCACGTGCTTTTTAAGGTATTGTAATAAACTGCATGGCATGCATTGTCCTAGTACTTACTTTATTTGTTGTACCCTTACTTATTTGTTAGTGCTCTATTTGTATTGTGCAGGCTGCAGCTTTGGCTTTTTACATACTCTCTGCACTTTTTGTTGACAGCTTTGTGATTATTTTCGTTATCACTGTACTTCTTGCTGCTCTTGATTTTTGGGTTGTTAAGAATGTAAGTGGTCGTATTTTGGTTGGCTTGAGGTGGTGGAATGAAATTAATGATTTGGGTGAAAGTGTATGGAAGTTTGAATCTCTCGATCAAGAGGTCAGTAGTAATTCTGGATCTAGACAAATTACGCTTGCAATTGCAAAGTTTCTTTTGAATTGCAACTGGAGATTTTATTATTGGCAAGTGTTAAACGTTTTGCCTTTCCCTTTCTTAATTTATCTTTTGTGTTGTATAGTCATTGGCACGCATGAACAAGAAGGACTCATGGCTGTTTTGGTGGAGCCTTTATCTTACAGTAAGTGAAGCTTTGATTTGGAATTGTCTTGAGCTGGTGTCTGTTCTTGTTTACTTAAAATTCATGTACTTTCCGCCTGCAGTTGATTAGCACTCTTTGTATCTTGGCTTTCGAAATATGTGTTACTCTCTTAAATTCATAATATCCTCAAATCCTGTTTTGTCAGCCTTACGAGGCCTTTTCTTTTCTTTTTTTTTTTTTTTTTTTTTTTGCTGGAGTTAGCAATTGAGAACTAATTAATAAGCATGTATTATGTTCTATGAACTAAATTGTGACTCTTGTTTTGACACGATTGCAATTTGAACTTCAGTTTTTTCCATTTTTCTATGTAGGCTGTTGCTTGGATCATTCTTGGAATCTTTTCTCTGATACGGTTTCAAGCTGATTTTCTCCTTGTTGTAGCTGTATGTTTGTCTCTCAGTATTGCTAACATTATTGGCTTTACTAAGTGCCGTAAAGGTGAGTGAAATATACATATTTCTTTGCTGGTATATTAAACTAACAGAAAATGAAAATTTTGGGTTCTGTTTTGTATGGTTACATATAATCGAGATAGATTTTAGAAATTCGTAATTGGACAGAATCATCTACTATTTTGTTTGAAAATGCAAATTGTAAATAATCCATCTGTAGCTCTAAATCTGAATGAAGTAACAATGATTTATTTTTGTGAAAAACCTACAAGTTAGTATCATCTAAGATTAGTGAAGAAGAAAATGTTGTTGTGATGGGAAGTTGGTTATCCATTTGGGGTGTCAGTGAAATGTTTATTTTGGGATGGACAGATTACTTGAACCATCTGAAGCATAGATTCAGTTCAATTGGTGTCAGCTATCTGTTTTGTGCTTCTCTATTGTTTGAGAGGGTCTAGCTTGAGCTAGATTCTATTATTACTTGAACCATCTGAAGTAATAATGATTTACACAACCTTGACAATGACAAAGAGGTTGTTTCGACTCGCCATTGGTTGCAAACATCATCTACAACTTTACATAAATAGATTGTGCTAATGATGAACCATTTTACTAGTCTATTATAATTGGTTGAACCAACATGTCCGTACTGTAGTTTCATGATGAGTTTTATTGTATTATCAAGATTCAACCATTTTCTCCCATGGTAGTCTCACTTTTTCTTTTTCTTAAGCTATGCATTTCACTGAGAAATACTTTGTAATATATCCTGCAGATGCCAAAAAGCAACTCCAACAATTTGCCACTCAGACATTAGCATCTCGAGTTTCATCCACCATACAGTCGGCCTTCAGCGTAGTGTGACTGAAGTTGGAAAGAATCTACATGTTATTTATGCATACATGTCAAAAATGTAGAAGGTATTCATAGCTGAAATACTTGGAGAATATCTTGGGGCCAGCAGTTGATCAACTTGGTCTTGAATGAGTTCATTTTTGGTGTCTATTTTCTTTGTAAAGATGGGGGATCAAACTTCATGAATTCTGAATGTTTTTGTTTGAACAACTAAATGATTTTGTAAAGAGTTCGTGAATTTTCTCCATTATCTAAAATTGGATTTTCCTGCCCCCTCCTCTTATTGCACCCTTACCAGATTTCTCCTACTTTTGTTCTGGTGTCCTTATGATGGTATGTTTAGCCAAAAATGTTTTGTAATCTTTTGGTTCCTGTTTGCGTTCAAGATCTTGTCATTGTGCATCATTGTGGGTAACCACATTTTTCTTAACATCACGTTCATATACTCACAATTTCTCTTCATCTCATAAACACAAATGATCCAACCCAAAACACACACACAAATGCAACCAAATGGTGTTAGTTCGAGAAGAATTTTTCTAATTAGGCATTATTATGTTCGATGACGAATGTAAAATGAAGAACTCGAGTGCAATGATATTTTTCATCACTTTGCAGCCTCCACTCATCCATCCTTAACGTCTTCATTATTTCTTAAGAATTTTAATCCAAACAAAAGAAAACTAATTATGTTCGATGGCCTATTTATTAATTATGTTAAGTTGCAGGTGATGTTTGTTATAGAGCGTAATGATCAATGAAGTGTTGTAATTTTGTACGTCTCAATTCTCAAATAATTAAAAGATTGTCTATTACAAGTTTACAACATGATTCATTGATATTTGTTATTGTTGCAGTCGAAGAGTCTAAAGGAGCATTGTATGTTTCCGCAACCAATTCCTTAGAATGAAGTTATAATGGGTGGCACCAGACTTCGGCAGAGGTCAATAAACAGACTCATACAACCTAGACGACTTTCGATTCTCCACTGATGACATTATTGATTTCTACTTTTAATTAAATCAACTGTTTCTTGGTGTACTAATCGAATAAGCTCTTTGATCAACAAAATCAAAATACAAAGAAATTAGAATATGCCGGCATTTTAGTGTGAAAACGTTGCCGTAATCTCATGCATCATCACATCAAACCTGGAAATTTCTTATAAGCAATAATATAATAATATTAATATTAATTAAAAATGGTATCTAGTACAACGTGGTGTCTTATAATTCTTGATTAGATTCAATAAAAATCAAAATACCTTATCTTACATTAAATTTGAATTAATCTCCTTATCTTAAACTTGGTCATCTCATCACAACAATAATCTTCACTTAATTATTTCACTTGAATTAGTATCAACTTAATTAGACTTGTACTTTTGTACATTCTAGTATAACCTACCCTGCCAGCTAACAACTAACTTTATTACTTTTGATTTCATTACTTTAATTATATTTCATTGAATTGATGAATATCTAATTAATCCACCTATTCAGGAAATTATTTGTCATTTTATTAAAAATTAAGATAATCTATCCCGTATATGAAAATAGTTGAAATTAAATTTTTACGTCCCTTTGATATAGTTACACTTTTTACTAAGCAAGTTTCATTTTATTTTTATTACTTTTATATCTTATTTGACAATAATTTAACATATTCTCTTTTAAACTCATTATTGCAAAACATTAATTTTCCTTTTAGCTCAACTACTATATAGATTTCTTACATTTATTTTCTACTCTTATTTTTAATTTCTTTTACTATACTCTTATACGTCGATTAATTTATGGGAGATTTTGGATTAAATTTAGTACATTACTTCAATTTAAAAAAAAATAATATAAAAAAAATTTGGTTTTCGCTACGTGGAAGAAAGCTAGGGCTTCAGATAATGACACTTGGCACGTTTACAGACGCCACATGGTCTCATTAACGGCCACATCTATTAGTATGATCTGAGTTTACTTTGTCGGCTGGGAGCTGACGGTAGAATGGTCTTGCCACGTGCCTTGATCTTCTTAAATGCAACATGATGACTGCCCTGTTACTTCTAATACTATTGAGGTTTATTTTTAACTACACTACTTAATTTTTTTAAACACAAATAATAACTTAAGAGTTAAGATTATGGAGATAAGTCAAAATTAATTGGTTTACTAAACTATCCTTCTTTACTTGAAACAATATTATTATACGCGCTCTTCTTCTATTGGGACAAAGGGGCTGGTCGGCGCCTGGGCCGGGTCACATACCATTAACTACCATCTCAATTTATTGTTTGAATCAATCTCAACAAATTATTAATTTTATTATCCATACGTCAAAAACAATTTTCCTCATTTTCATAACCAAAAACATATTGATAAACATCAAAACGGTGTATTGAAATTTAAATATGGTTACTGAATCTACAATCAAGACCAATCTAATTTTATTTAGCCACTCATATAATATTGATCATAAACCTAATTGACTAGATGGACGAAAAATAACATTAAAATTAAATTGACTTAAACTAATCCATTGAATTTAAATATGGCTTAATCAAAGTCAAATTTAAATTCAAGTTGTAGATTAGTGCTATATTAAAACCAAAAACTATCAAACTTGACTGACTGTAACTTATACTATCGATTAATCATACTATCATAACCATAACAACAGTACCAAAACCTAAGTTCATTTTTAGTTAGAAAAAATAAGATAGTATAATTAGCTTCAACCATGCACAAACTTACGTACTAATTCATATTATAATTAGTACTTGCAGTGTTGATTTTATTTAGCAGTAAAACAGTTTGTGGTGTTAACATTTATTTATTAATTTATTTATTTAATTATTATTGTGAATTTATTTAAATATCTCGTTCATTTTTATTTTTTGCTGGGTGTATATGACTTTTACTTCCTATTTCTTCATCAAGTAATTCTTGTCATAAACTCTAACTACTATTCAACCCCACTCTCTGCTATTATGTTCCATGTCATCCATGATCTCCCTATAAAACTACCCTATAATTCTTGATCAACCACTATAAATATCTTCTACAGAATTCATTTACCCCTAAACTTACACATTACCTATCGAAACTCTGCTCGAATTTACACTCGTTATACTTCAAATCCACATACAAACAGTTAATCCTTCAATCTAAATTCACACCATAAATACGTTAATCTCGCATTCGTTACGGTATCATATATTGATTTCTTTCTCCGAATCTAACTTGAGCTTCAGAGAGGCTTTCGAGGATCACCCCGAGCAAGATTAACGAGTTGTAGTGCAGGAAGTGTAGTGACTCACATGGCAGGATCATATCATACATCCAGATCATTGACAATTGACTTCTATAACGCTTCATCCCGTAAGAGTCTTTTGTACATACAAGTTTGTCATGACCACAAGATGTTGACACGTCGATGCTTTGCATGCGCTGCTTCCGTGTTTGAACCTTAGATTATTTTAGCCTTCTCCCAACGGAATAGATAAAGCAATAATTATACTTCAAAAGTATCTCATTAGCTTTTTGTACTCTATTTAATACACTTATTTAATCCTTAATATCTTTAATTATGTATAATTAAAAATTATGAAAAGTTGATATGAATAATTCTTTCATTGAAATGAATCAAACAAGATTCTAATTGACTATGTTTTTAACTTATAAATTAATAATAAAATACAAATCAAAAGTAAGCGATGAATAGTATCCAAAAAGTAAATAAGAAACTTATATTGAATAGCAGGAAGTATTTTAAAATACACCTGATATATATAATACTGTGCTTGTCTAAATTATAATACTTGATTAATTAATTAATATTATCATAATATCATTAAACATAATCTTAGATATTCCAGCATCTTCTTTACCAATACATGAAGTTGTGACTTCAAATTAATGTCGCCAGAAAGTTCAAAGTAAAGTGACCAGCCAAATTCTTATTCACATAGGCTGTTCCTGCATTTTCCGACATTGTCAAACCCACTTCACCACGCACAAGAATCTTCCAGTTCTTCTTCTTCTTTTTTTTTTTTTATTTTTTTTTTACTCCACCTAATTTTCTACAGTTAAGTCATTGGACTTAAATTTCTTCTTTCACTTTTTTTTTTCATAAATTAATTTATTGTTCACAATCTATCTATACGTAAAAAGCTCTAATCTAAACTAAAATTATTAATATCATAGATTTGATTGAAAATTTTCAATTTTATACTCTCTCCTATTCATTTTAAGTGTCTCATTTACTTTATGCACTCTATCCAATGCACTTATTCAATCCTTAATATATCGAGTTATGTATAATTAAAAATTATAAAAAGTTGATATTAATAATCTTTACATCAAAACGAATCAAATAAGATCCCACATGACTATGCTTTAACTTATAAATTAATAATAAAATGCAATTTAAGAGTGATAAATGAATAGTGTCTCAAAAATAAATGAGACACCTAAGGTGAATAGGAGGGAATATTATCATATTTAAAAACGTAATTGCTATATATATGTACGTAATATCTCATATAGTATTAGATCAATACATATTTCATAACAATTTTTTTCTACAGTATATTTTTTACCGTTAAACTTCACTAACAATATACTTCCTCTGATTTTTAATAGTTATTACATTTTTATTTTTTACGGTATTTATTACACAATTTTAATCATTAATATTTTTAATTTTATATAATAAAAAATTTTAAAAAGTTAATTATGAAAATATGTATTAAGACGAATGGAACAAGATCTCACTTGACTTATACATAGAGAAATATATACCAAATAAGATTAGTTGATGAACAGTAATTGTTGTTGCAACTATTAAAAATTGGAGAAAGTATATACTTTGCTCATTTGATCATTTTTACATTTTTCTTTGTAATTATATGTATGCACTTTTTATTTATGTGATGTGAAGTTACAGATAATGTTTACTAGTAGAACCAATTGAAAACAACCTATTTACTAGCTATCACTAACATGTACCTAGTGTATCATAAACGTAAGGTTGCGTACATTTGATCCTCAAAACGCCATCCTAACTGATAGCCACTAATTGATATTTGAGCAATGAAATGTTGGGCTTGTTGTGTTTCTTTATTTTCTCTATATTTTTGTACATTAATTTTTTGTTTAGTGAAATTATTAACAACTTAAAATTATATTCTAAAGTATGTATGTTATTGACTAAATTTTCCTGAAATCTATTTTTACTCAAATCAATAAATTAAAATTTAGTAATTTACAATAGAACTAATTATAAATTAATAAGTATATATAATTATACTATTAATACCTGTTTTTACTAACATATTTTTGCATAAAAAAGAAAATTAAAATTTATCCTCTCTATGTATGAATATTGAATTTCATAAATATGGTTTGAACTATATTTTATCATAATTATAATAATAATGTATCAAGAAAGATCACTTAGCTTTCTTTATTCTATTACCATTAAACATAAAAAATGAAAAATTTTCCCATATGGCCCACACATAGCTCTATAAATATCTCCTAAACCCCATTCCTCAAAACCACAAAACTAATCAAATTCTGAAGCCTCAAGTCTTATCAAATACAACCATACAAAATATTTCACACAAAACCAACACCTTTCCTAATAATAATGGCACCAACAAACTTCGAAACCGCAACCACAAAGGCAAAATGGGGTAAAATAGGGAAGCATATAAACCGGGCCTACGTAACGTTCTTGGCTGGCAATGGAGACTACATAAAGGGTGTAGTTGGGCTGGCTAAAGGGTTAAGGAAGGCCCGGTCGGCTTACCCGTTAGTGGTAGCAGTGCTACCCGACGTGCCCCAAGAACATCGTCGGATATTAGTGTCTCAAGGTTGTATTGTTCGAGAGATTGAACCCGTTTACCCGCCTGAAAATCAAACTCAGTTTGCTATGCCTTATTATGTCATTAATTACTCTAAGCTTCGAATTTGGGAGGTACGTATTTCACTTTTTATTTTACGAATAATTAATACTTTATTTTATTTATCCTAAGTGTCTTATTTTCTTATTTGGTCAAGTCACTTTAAATGTATCATTTCTATTTTTAATATGTTTTATCCCTACTCAACTTAACATTTTTATACTTTTACACATACGAACTCCACTTTATCCCTATTAAAATTTAAAAATACTACACCTTTTCCTTTTATACGTGATTTCATTTAATCACCTAAAAGATGGTGGAAAATTAAATGGAACACGATGAATACCAGAGAGTATGTTTCATGACTTTTATGTATTTGTTTAATTTAGTACGGGTATATTTTTCAGCTATCATGATACACGTATGACTCATGAGTCATGAATAATATTAGTTATTATTAAAAAATTAATAATTTTTCATTCATCTGATCATGATTACGTATTGTTTACAGTTTGTGGAGTACACAAAGATGATATACTTAGACGGAGACATTCAAGTGTACGATAATATTGATCATCTATTCGACCTCCCTAATGGCTACTTTTATGCTGTAATGGACTGTTTTTGTGAAAAGACTTGGAGTCATACTCCTCAATATAAAATTGGGTACTGTCAGCAAAGCCCAAATAAAGTGTGTTGGCCCGAAGACAAGTTGGGCCCAAAGCCTGCTCTTTACTTTAATGCTGGAATGTTCGTGTTTGAGCCCAATATCTCTACTTATGTTGACCTCCTTAAGACACTCCAAGTAACCCCTCCTACTCCTTTTGCTGAGCAGGTAATTAACATACAATTGTCATAAATATGTTAATTCTTTTTAAATTAATTAATTTCATTATCATTATTTTTTCTTTTCTGATTTTCTTTATTTAATTTGTGTTATTAAATACATACGTGTAGGATTTCTTGAACATGTACTTCAAGGACATATATAGGGCGATCCCATTAATTTACAATTTGGTGTTGGCCATGTTATGGCGCCATCCTGAGAATGTTAAGTTAGAAGAAGCGAAAGTTGTTCACTATTGTGCTAATGTAAGTTTTATTATTTCCATCTTCATATTTTAAAGATGATCATTTAGTTTCTCAATTAAGTTTAATCTTTATATGCGGTTACTAATTGAATATACGCACAGGGGTCAAAGCCATGGAGGTATACAGGAAAAGAAGAAAACATGGATAGAGAAGACATAAAATTATTGGTGAAGAAATGGTTCGACATATACAATGACGAATCCCTTGATTTCAAGCCAGAAATTGAGGCTGGTGATCAGCCTGAGTTCCAACCTTTCAGGGCGGCACTCTCGGAGGCTGGTGTTTTACATTTTGTAGCCGCCCCTTCTGCAGCTTAGATTTTATTACTTCCGTCCTATCTTTGGCTCATATATTATATAGACTACTATTATGGTTTTCACTTTTCCTTTGGAAATATAGATCAATTACGTGAGATAGTGCGATAGGGCAAATAGTTCACTTAATTAATTATCATAATAATTTCATTTTTAGCTTGTTAATTTCCTAAGGAGATTCCACTTTCTTTTTTTTAAAAAAATTTTTTTTTTTGTTTTTTTTTTAAAAAAAGCTCTAATCTTTGTAATTATTGGTTTGAATACATAATAGTACGCTGTGTCTTTGTAAGTATTGATAATTATGTAATGACAGATTTAAAAGAAAGTACCACGTATGATTTAATAATGTTTTGATCTTCTGTATTGGCTTTGTTATTGTGATTTGCACACTATTATATACTCTCCCTGTTCTTTTTTATCTTCCACATTACTATAACGGGTAGCTTCAAAAGTTCTTCCACTTTAGAATACTTTCTATTTTTAAAAAGTTTTTATTCCACTTTTACCCCTTAAAACCCCCTTTTCTTTTAATGTACCTCTTTTCTTTTATTTATAATTATTTTCTCTCTCATACTTTGAATACAATCATTACTTCACAGTACTGTTTAATTAAAATAATACCCACTACAACCTCATACTTTCAATGCAATCATTACTTCACACTGCTATTTAATTAAAATAATACTCACTACAACCCAAAGATTTTATCTTCCTTAATATGTGTGAAAAATCCAAAGTGAAAGATCAAAAAAGAACGGAGGGAGTATCAAATAATAAGCGCCAAATAAAAAATTGATTTTACAAATATGAATATCCTATTAATTACAATGATTATAATTGATAATAATATTATGAAATTACAACTTAATTAAAACTTAAAGATCTAAGAATATTTAAATTTATTAAACTAACACTATACTTATCGAAGATGCTTTGCTCATAGCATTATTTTGCCCACAATGTTGCATAAGTTGAATTTCAACAATACACTGTAGAGATACAATGATTGCAGTACAATATAAGCACTAAAGTAACAATTTGAAAGAACAAGTGTTTTTATAAGAAGTAATATTAAACTTATGAAAATAGAGTTTGCGAAATTCTAAGATCATAAACATGTAGAGAAGATAAGAGAAATTCAGAAAATATAAATATAAACAAAAATTCTAAAAAATGTATGTATCTAATTTCTATATTTAAAGACTTAAAACAATGCGATGAAATATCACGTCCTTTCATTTACATTATCTTTTACATAAACTCCAAATTAATATAATGATATTTTTGTAAGGAGTAGCATTTAATTAATGTTACACAACGAAAAGAACATGGGATGAAATTTAGACAATTAATATTATATAACAGCATTGGAATGAACGCACACCTCAACAACCAAGACTTGATGGAAAGATATTGATTTTAAGTTCAAATTAGTGAATTAGTTTTGGTAAGTATTAATATGAACTAAAACAAAAAAATAATAGGAAAGTTAGAAAGAAAATACATACAACTTAAATTTGTAAGTGTAAAATGAGTTCCCTTGATGATGATGCAAGTAAAGTACAAAAATAAAAGAGCTAGTGAAGATCCTTTCGGATATTCTCCACCATATATATTATTCTAACATTAACCTTCATATAAAGTAGGAACAACAACAATATCCAACAATATTTTCATTTGACAGACTTACAAGTGATTTATAGGTTATGAATTCCATTACCAATTTGTATCTTACTATGGTATCAACTTAAACATTCTCCATTAAAAGATTCAAAATTAACTACTAATTAAGTAATAAATACAATACACGCCCCTCTCTTGAACTCAACAATTCACTCACTTGTTTGTACTCATCCTATTACTCCACACTAAACCATAATATGATTTTTAGGTTCTATCCCATAAATCAATAGGAGAATATTCCCTAAAGTATTATATCATCAACAATCAAAAACATATTGGAGTGTTTGGCAATTGATTGTTGGCTGTTGGCTATCAGCTTTTTTAGTTGGTTTGTTTGGCCAACTAAAAATGTTGGCTGTTTTTGTTGGCTTTAAAGCTAGCTAAAAAAGCCAGCTGTTTATGGAGATATTTGGTAAATTTAGACATTGGCTGTTGGCTGTTTATTAGAGAAAAAGTAGCCTCACAAGTCAAAAGCCAACATAAAAAGCTAACTGGAGTACCTTTTTAATTTTGGCTTAAAAGTTAGCTTTTCAGCTGATTTAAAAGCCGCCGTTTACCAAACACTTTTGTTGGTTGTTTGACCAATTCACTAGCCAAAAGTCAAAAGCCAACTAAAAAGCTAATGTAAAAGCCAACTACTAAACACATTAGAAGGTCACTAATCATAGGTGCTTATTCGAACACCCTTTCTAGGCTAATATTTAACTTCTTTGATGCTTCATCCTAATGCCTACTCGATTTCCTTTGATTCATCTCGTGCATCCACAATAGATGCAAAGTAATAAGCTATAATTAGTGTGACGGTCACCTCTGAACATAGGGAATTTGACTCTTACTCTAACAATCGTTAACATTATAATTGTGGGACGACTTTCGATAATAATTTACATAAAGAGGGATATTGAGCACCTTAGTCGCTCTTAGTTTCATAACCTCTCCAAATCACCAAATACATACCTAGACATTTAATCATCACTCTCGATCATAAAATTTAATTTTTATAAAGCATTATAAGTTATAATTATGTAACTTGAAATAATAATAATTGAAGAATTTAAAATTCATTGTTTACTAGAGTCACTTTTGTTGTATAAATAATTAATATCATTTTTTAAAAAAATTTAAAATTAAAAAATAATTATATCTATGTCGGGATTATAAAAAATATGAAATTATTAGGAAAATACAAACATAACTATAAAATTAGAGCATAGAGTGACATAGTGAGGCCATATGGCAAGTTATGATGAAAAAATGTTATGTTTCTAAATATGATAAATGGTATCATGTAATAGCTAGCTATATGGAATAAGATCATTTTTATCAAATAAAATATTTTGATATTATATAGTGAGTTGTTTTAGTTGAGATTGAACATGTATTCATCTTTTTCTTCTTTATTAATTTGATTGAAAATAACGACATACCTACTACATTTGAAGCATTAAAAATGGAAACATTTGTCTTTACATAGAGTCGGTTGATCTTTAACGTCAAATGGAGTTTTACTCATGCATGCATTATCCAAATTATTGGGCCAACAAACTTAACTAAATAAACCGAAAATCATATCTTTTATCTTACGTCAATTATGCATGAGATTGGATACGAAACTTCCACCCAGCAACTTTTGTGGGCCCATATTGGGCAACTTATCAACTGCCCTAACTATCAATCCATGAGGTGCTTCATTTATAAGAGTTTTTTATTTGAATTATTATATTATTTTTAAATCTAATGTAAAAACTTAAAAAAGGTCATGTTAAATTAGGAGGTTTGTTGATAGGAATATAAATTAATTTAAAATAGTAAATTAAAAAATATATTTTAAAATTAAAAAACATAAATATTAATTTTATAATTTAAAATATACTATAATAGTACGGATTTTATTAGCTAACATATATCATTATTCATTTAATTAAAAAAAGCTATCTATCTGAAACGACATGCCTGAGGATAACAACGTAATGAATTGACAAATAGTTGGTGATGAAATTACATGATGTTTGGAGCGTCATTGAGAAAAGCGTGGTCGGCGGTAAAGAGATTTTCTGGATCGGAGGAGACAAATGAAAAAGAGATTTGGTAAAGAAATCCAAGTAATATCAATTAGACCAATATTGTAGGGAACTCCTCTTGTTCAACATTATGGTATGAATGTAATAAGTTTTCTAGTCAACACTCATGTCTCATGACTCATCATGGTTGAAAAGACTCATACAAACACAAAGGCCCGTTTTAATTAATGAAAATGGAGCCTATATTATTTAATTTTTATTCATCTATTTTTTTTTTTTAGTTTCAATTGAAATTACAGGGATACATTGCAAAGCTAATATATTACTAATAAGTTAATTAACTGATCTAAATAAAGCTAAAAATATAGTAGTATTACCACAGATTTTAATTATAAAGATACACTAGATTAAGTTAATTAAAAGTTAAATAATTAGTTGAGCCGAAGATACACAAGTAAACTACTACAAATTTTAATTCTTTAATAATTTGTATACCAAGTTGAGCTTTAAATTAAATCATATCAACAAAAATGTATCTCATTCTCATAAAAATTTATACATTAAAAAATTTACGAGTAAATGGGTGAAAATTAAATGTCATTTTTTTCAAATTTATAATTGTTTTTTTTGTTGAAGGCCAAGATTTTTTTGTTCCAATAGATTGGAAACCATCAATAAATTGTAAATATCATAAATTGGATTCTCAACTATCAACTTAAGTTTCTGGCTAAGTTGATTTTTTGACATGGTTTCATAATAGTGTTCTAATATTATTCACCTTTCCATCCAAATGTAATATTAAGCACCATGTTTGAGAAGAGCATGTGTTGCATTCGCACTTCTAACCAACAAATCTCATTTTGGTTCCTTGTCAATCAACAACTTAAACTTTTGGTTGAATTGATTCCTTGTCGTGTGACACTCTTTGTTGTAAGTGAAGTATCATATAGAGTGTGCACGGCGTAACAACTTAAATAGTTGCTACTGATTTAATGAGGTTAAAATAATATTTTATTAAGAATATAATAATTCAGGACATTACTTTAAATAGTATTTAATGATACATATAACTAATTTTATAACGTTACAACTAATAATGTTTCAAAATTATAAGTAACAATTTATATTTCTTTACAATTTTCTACTCTAGTAGTTAAAATCAGTATCTATCCATTACTAATAACTACGTATACAATTAACAACTACTCCAAATTGTCTAAACAAGCTAGGACGTTAATTCATGCGAATTTGAAGAGTTTTTAAGTTTAAAAAAAAAAAACTTAATATGTGGAAAGCAATTTTAGGCGAAGTTACAATTACACCCTAGCCAAAATTTCTATATAAAGAAACCCTACATGCACACTCATTTCACCAAAACACTATCGAAAGAGTAAATTAAACACAATTTTCTCCTATAATAATAATAATCTTAAATACCAAACACATACATACTTCAATAAAACTTCAAAAATTTCAATCACATAAACAATATCCTCAAATTAAAAAATGGGTTCCAAACAAATGAATAACCTTGAAAGTGAAACCATGATGATGATGGAAAAGAAGGAGTCAGAAATGAGAGGTTTTGTGACGTTCTTAGCAGGTGATGGCGATTATGTGAAGGGAGTTGTAGGGCTTGCCAAAGGCTTAAGGAAGGCCAAAAGTCGTTACCCGTTAGTGGTGGCTGTTTTGCCGGATGTTCCAGCTGAACACCGCCACATACTGGTGTCTCAAGGTTGCATTGTCCGAGAGATTAAGCCAGTTTATCCTCCACAAAATCAAACTCACTTTGCTATGCCTTATTATGTTATCAACTACTCCAAGCTCCGAATTTGGGAGGTAATTTAGTACTCAACATATACTTTATTAGACTTTTCACTAGCTAGCTCAATTTGAGTATACTTTATTATTAGTACTTAATACCAATATACATAAAAAATCTTTATAAATTTTGAGACACGTATTTTAAGCCCAGTTCATTAAAGATTAATGCCTACTTACTGTATTCTTAATGTCAAGTTACATTATTCGTAATGCTTACTTACCGTATTCTTCATGCCTACTTTCAATATTTTAAATGTCTACTTACATCATTCTTAATGCTTACTTACAATATTTTAAAAAATATATAATGGGTCGGCCCAATTACAAGTGGTCTTTCAAAGAGACCATCTCTCACAATTAATTTGTATTTATATTATGTAGTTAAGAGATCGATTTAAGTAAAAGTTTAATTTGACTAAAGCTTTATTATAATTATATGTTATACTATACCCTCTATTGGATTTTGTTTGTTATTTATAATTTCTGCTAAATTCATAATTAATATTATTTTATAATAAATTATGACAGTTTGTGGAGTTCAGCAAAATGATATACTTGGATGGAGATATCCAAGTGTTTAACAACATTGATCATCTGTTTGAGTTACCGGATGATTATTTATATGGTGTTATGGATTGTTTCTGTGAGAAGACTTGGAGTCATACTCCTCAATATAAGATCGGGTATTGCCAACAATGTCCAGATAAAATCCATTGGTCTGAACACAAGTTGGGCCCAAGGCCTGCTCCTTACTTTAATGCTGGCATGTTTGTGTTTCAACCCAAAATGTCTACTTACCATGATCTTCTCAATACACTCCAACTCACCACTCCTACCCCTTTTGCTGAGCAGGTTTTTTTTTTTTTTTTTTTTTTTTTTTTTTTTTTTTTTTTTTTTCTTAATTATTAAAAGTACTACTCTTATTGTTGTTGGTACCAAATTACCAATGTTTGATCCCTTGATCTTATCGTTAGAGCCGGTTTTGACTTCCAATTGATACAACACGATAGCTTAGTTTGGTAAATAAAATATACTACTTATTAATATGGGAAAAAAAATTAGTATGTATATAATATAATAGAGTTCATTTTATTTAGTTTTATTAATAAATTATTTAAGAAAAATATTCAAAATATAACATTTTTATTATTTACATCATAAATATTAGATTTAAATGTAAATTTATAATGATTTCTTTTATTGAATTGAATTGAATTTAATTTGGTACATGTACAATGATTAATATGCAGGATTTTTTGAACATGTACTTTCAAAAAATATACAAGCCCATTCCACCGACTTACAATCTTATTTTAGCTATGTTATGGCGTCATCCTGAAAACGTTGAGATAAATGATGTTAAAGTTGTTCACTATTGTGCTGCGGTAAGTACATACTCCTCTTACTTTGTGGAAAAAAATTGTCGTCAAAATTTACTGTAACAAATATAAAGAGACGAAAGACTACAAATAATATTCTATTGTGACAAATTATAAGTTTATAACGAAACTAGATGTGATCAATAGCTTGGAAACTTATTAAATTAAAATCGCTAACAAATTATATCACTTATATGTATGTTTTGAAATTTTGATATTTAAAATGAATTGAAAAAAAAACAGGGATCAAAACCATGGAGATACACTGGAGAAGAAGAAAACATGGGGAGAGAAGACATCAAGATGTTAATTAAGAAATGGTGGGAGATTTATGATGATGAATCTTTGGATTATATAAAGCAGAGGAAGCAAGACTTCAAGTATTGAAGGCAGCATTATCTGAATTTAATAACTCTTACTATATCATGGCACCATCCGCAGCTTAAACTTAATAATTAGTTTGATCCCAACTATTTATCATCATGAATTCATGTATTATACTAGTACTATACTACTATACTACTATACTACGTACTATATTACTATACTACTATACTACACGTATCAAGCTTTAATGTTGTAAAATATATAGCACATCTTGGGAAGGCATCATATTTTTTTAATGCCTCCTTCAATACTCAATAGTTATGATTATTTATCAAAAATTAGGTCTTTTAATTCCCTTATAATTTCTATTTCATTATAAAGAAAGAATTTGCTAGTTATTGTCTTATTCAATGTCTCATCTGCTATATTTTTTTTTCCTGTCTTTTCCCTCTAAAATTTGGGCCAGGTCCATTAATGTTCTTTACAGAAAGTAAAAAATAATAATAATGCAAAAACACATTAAAAAGTCCATTATTTACGATCTCTACTACCCTTGGGAGTAGCCAGTCCAAATAATATTATAAAGGCTGCATTTCATGACTCTTGGACTCACTCCAACTCACTCATCTTGATACATGGACACCAGATTAACTCGGCATCCATCTCGGACTTTGCCCAAATTTTTACTTTTCTAACTTTTGTTTAGAGAAATTTTGTATTTCTTTCAAAAAAATATTGACATTAACAAATAAATGTGCATATTTGATTAGGTGTTCATCATTTATGATAGAGTTATTAAATTCCATTATAAAAGACTTTTCCTCATACTCTAATGCTATTAAAGACTTGATTTGTTTATTCAAAATGTTGTGAGTCTGCATATTGTTTTTTTTAGAACTCATAATACTTGTAACCAATTCAAGTTGTTAAATTGGATTGGTCGAGCTATTTTTCTCTATTAAGTATAATTTAGGCAAATCGTAACATGTTTGAAAGACATTATTGCAGTGAATCTGTATTGTGTAATGTTAAATGTGTTTAATTCTTAAAAATATCATAATCAGATAGCCTTTATAAAAATATAATACATCAGAGTTTCAAACGTTGGATCATGCTAGCTAAATTTTTTTCAGCTTGTTGTAGACGCATAGGGTCTTATTTTGAAAGAGCTGATTATCTTTGGAGCTTTGATTTGTTTAAGGTCACAATTGAAACGAAACTAAAATTTTAGAATATTTAATCTGTCCATGAGCCTGTTAGTAGAGCTTTATCAGACTCATTTTAAAATCATTAGCACATGATTAGACTCATGATATCCCTAATGTTATGTTTGGGAATTTTGATTTCATTTGAAAATATAATTTTGACTCAAAATTTAGTATTTGGCAAATATAGGAATTTCAAATTTGGATATAAGTCAAATTCACCAATGTTTTAAAAGTAATTAAAGATGAGGATTTGAGAATAACTTTCTAAACTTTATCATTCTCAAATTCTTTATTAATGAAATCATAACTGAAATCTATAATTTAAAATGAAATTCTTGTTTCGAAATGTAATCTAAACGGAGTTTTAAAGTCATTATTTTCTCCCTTTTAAAGGTTTAATGGAAAAACAAATCAAAGTATTAGCACTTGCATGGAAATATATGATTATATTTCATGATTCCATCAGAACATTTACTTTCCAATTAAGAAAACATGAAAGGAAAATGAAATAAAATTTGCAACATTTTGTAATATGTACCTCATACAATGTTTGAAGCATGTAATTAGCTAACATCAATTATTGTTGTGTTATTCATTTCAAAAAATTTATTGTTGTATAACTATTTTAGTGACAAACTTGGTAAGATATTAAAAAATGATTTTCTCTTTTACAGGATGAAATCACCAGCTAAGATTGGTTCTATTATATGAATAAAAAAATTAAATGACTATTTTTTTTGGCTTTTAGTTATTTAACCAATTTTTCTTCAATAAAGTATTGATAACATTTCATTAATACTTATCTTACACAATTAGTACATCTAAACAGTCAAGTAAACACTGTCTCATATTCACTCTAAGTGTCTCATTTTCTTATTGAATTAAGTCACTTTAAATATTTTATTTTTGTTTTGGGTATATATGTTAACTTTACAAATTTACCCTTATTAAATTTAATATTTTTACACTTTTACACTCACTAATCCCACTTTATTCCTATTAAATTTAAAAACAATACACTATTTCATTCACATGTGATCCTTTCACCCCTTAAATAGTGAAAAGTCAAATGAAATACATTATAGGTGAATAGGAGGGAGTATATAAAGTACTTGTATAATTTTGTTACCCAAATATATTTAATTAATTTAATAAACTAATTAAAAGCAATAAATTAATTATATATTAACATAGAGTACTAATTAAATATAATAATAATCATCCATTGTGAGAATTAAGCATTATTACGATGATTTACAAAGTACCAAGTACGTCTCCCACAAGTCTGTTTGTTGGTACAGTGATGATGGTAATAATGGTAGCATCAGCAGCTTCGAAGGCAAACCCAGAAACCCAAAGAAGAATAGACAACATATGCAGATCTAACGAAGACTATGGTTTCTGCAACAAGGTCTTTCAACGAGACATCCCACAGCCTGACGTCGACAATTTTGTGCTTACTAATATCACCATTGTTGAAGCTCTTATGAATGCTTCGAATAGTCTGGAATTCATTAGGGCTCAAATAGCAGCTGTGGAGAACGATCCGGTGAGACTCATCTACTATAAGGTTTGTGAGGATGCATACTCCATTCTTAAGCAAAGTTTTGAATTAGCATTTCAAGCTTTTAAAAAAGGAGATTATAAAGAGGTTCAATCAAATGAAAGGGAAAGTCCAAGAGTGCAAGCACGTTGTGTAACCATTTTTACTCTCACTCAACACAATACTATGAATGAGAGGAATAGGGAGATGAGGATTCTAATTACTATGGCTCTTGTTTCTGTTACTAATATTCTCTAACTATATTAATATCAAATTATAATAAACATTTTTCTTACTTTTGTTAAATTGTTTTCTTATAATTGCTTCTATTCTTTAATTACATCATCATCAATTAAATCAAGTTTATGATTTAATGTTAATATATTTGGTCATTTAACTTGGGACTTGTGAGAAATTATATATATTGCATACTCTATTTCAATTTTATGGGAAGTTCTATTAAATTTTATATGTATAAATTTTGATGGTTAAAACATGTAGAAATTATGCTTAATTAGTTGCTTGAATAATAATATGATTCATCTAAATTAAAATAATAATACGTGGATGAAAAGAAATGTAAAGAATTAAATTTTTAAAAACAGTTATGATATATTATTTTATTTCATGTGGTAATAATTTCTAATAGGTATTTCGTGAATTAATAATTTCTTAAAAATATAATTTTAAGTGTTAATTAAATTTCAATGTCAATTCTTATTAAGAACCATCCCAAACGCAAAATGTAGAGTACATTTCCAAAGAGGGGACACAAAATTGCCACGCCTTAGCCTTACAATATTTCCAACGTCGGTTGTTAAGACTTTATTACTCCTTATTGTTCTCAAGTTCTCCTTCTTTATGTTCCTTCCTTCATTCTTTCATTCATTCATATTTGGCGCTTACACTTTTACCGACCCATCTAACTACCCTTTCCAGTTTCCATCTTACACCACTCAAAATCCACTCTTTCTCCATCGTCAATGGCGGAATCACCTACTGTGGAGATCAATGGCCTTGAATTCACCTACCCAGGAATCGACGGCTACCCACCACCGGGTTCAACCCCTCTAATCCAAGACTTCTCTCTTACTCTCTTTTCCGGTAATCGTTGTCTTCTTATAGGCGCCAATGGTGCAGGTATGTTTCTTCCAAATTACCCACCCTTTCTTCTTTCTCTATTCCATTAATCTTTTTTAACTATTGCATTGTTGTTTTGTTATTGTTTTTGAAAAGGTAAAACAACAATATTGAAGATATTGGGAGGAAAGCACATGGTTGAGCCTCATATGGTTCGGGTTCTTGGGCGATCTGCTTTTCATGATACTAATTTAACTTCTTCTGGTGATTTGTGTTATCTTGGAGGAGAGGTTTGTTTTTTCTTTTTCTGGGTATTTTGCTTGTGGTTGATTTTATTTATTTGGGACTTTTGATTGTTGGCTATTGTTCTGGAATTCCAAAGTAGGATTTTTTTTCTTGTAATCTTTTATTGAAATTTCAATTTTTTGCTCATTTGTATTGTGCTGATTTTGATCTAACTTCATAATTTGGTGAAACTGCTTCAACAAGTTTCTAATTTAGCTTTTTATGCTGACTATTGTAGCGTTGCCATTTCTGGCAAATAATCGATGCAAATTTTAATTAGTTTGTGGCAATGACGGATCGTGAAGGGAGATTTTTTTTTCCTCAATGATTAGAACTTGGAACTGACAAAATGTGGTGTCTTTGGGCGTTGGATACATAGTTTGTTTTCTTATGTAGCTAAGCATTTTGGTAGAATGCATTTGTTCGACTTTTAGTTTTATGATTGTGATTTGTGACTTAGATGTTTATATATAAGTAATTGATCTATTAATTTTCAAAGTGTTCTTTCAAGACCCGAATTCTCCATAGGGGATGTTTATACATTGATGAGTGAGATTGTGAGAAGACTCTAGCAACCACAGCTTGGAGGAGTTCAAATTGGGAAATTGTTCCAAACTGAAATTTGGTTGAGTTGGCATGTTCAAGGAATATTTGAGCATGGAAATGGGGATCGTTTCCTTGTGAAAAGTGCCCAAATGGATAGTATGCATTGCATAAAAGAGAATGGTGCAAAGAGTTGAGCAAAATATGGAGTGGAAGGCTGCTCGAACAAGCCACCAAGGTGCTCAAAAGAGCAGTATGTGCTGCAGTTCACATTAGGCTGCTGCTCGGACGAGTAATGCTCCTGCTCGAACAAGCAAAAGTTGGAAAGTCTTGGTTTTTGCATTTCTCATGCGTGAAGGCATTGAGGACTCATAAGATTAAATCCTTTGACTTTTGGGCCGGTAAAGATTGCTCCAAAGGTCAGAGGAAGTGAATGAGGAAGAGTACAAGCAACTGAGTTTGGTTGTTGAACCATATAGAGAGTGTGTGTGTGAGCTTGTATTGAGAGGAAACATCACTGGAGCACTATCATACACTAGAGACTGTGTAATTGAATTGTTTAATTAATAAGAATTTACTTAAATTTACCCTAAAGCAAAATTAATCCTAATCTCAAACTCTTATTATATTGAATAGGTTAACAAAGCGTATTTAATTTAGTGTTATTAGCCCAATTTAATCTGCAACTCTAATTTTATAGACATTTCAATAATTTTAGTTCATACTTCGAATCTAAGATCAAACCCTAATCCTAGAATAAGAAAACTACTCATTAGACATGAAAACTAACATAAAAACAATGAATATAACCTTAATTATGATATAAGACATGATAGAAAATAATAAGGAAGATGTAACACACCAGTCAATAACCGTTACCAAGACTAGATGGTATGGACACTTCGAGTCTTCCCAATGACTCCCAAAATAACGCTCCCTTATTATTGACTAATCAAAAGCTAATCCATTATTACAAAGAGTGGCTCTATATATAGCCTAAGCCCCACAAGACAACTACAAAAATAACAACTATTCTAATCACAAAACATAAAGACTAATTAAATGTGAAATGTCGATAATGTCCTTAAATCCTTTGACCTGAGTCATCACAGAAGACAATTAATTAATAAATAAGAACAAGGAAAGAAAAACTCAAAAATTGAAATGCAACTAAACGTTTTTTTCTTTTTTGCATAAGGAATTGAAAGTGACAAAGGAAACTATTAATGTTGAGTTTTACGAAAAACTAAAGGAACTAGAAAATAACTGAGAATAAAAAATTAACTGAAGACTAAAGATTTAATGAAAAACCTAATTTCTATTTATACTTGGGGAACAATCCACCCAAAATAACTTAAATAACCTAAAAACTCTATATTAAATTAAAATAAACTAAAAATATTACTTGCGAAGTAGTGGGGAAGAACATGCTCTAGCGACGATTCGTCAGATGGAAAGTGGCGACTCATGGCGTACTTACTAAACTCTTCGCATAGTTCAGAAATTTGGCGGCGATTCGGCACTTTTATGGGGCGTCTCGATGCTTCTTCTCTGTTCTCTTTTTGGCACTTTAGTATAATGGCAGCGATTTGTGGCTTCATTGCAACGACTCGTCGCCTATCTTCTGGATTCTTGTTTGCTGAGCAACGAGTCGTGGCTCTTAAGAAATGCTTTGCTTCGGCTGGTTGCTTTCCTTGGGGCTTTATTGGTTCATTTTTCTTCACCTATTAGGGGTCTTAGGCCATTTCTTCAAACCTTCACCCTCTTGTTACTCCGCAGGACCAAATGAACTCCAATTTTTGCCTTGAAATTGCATAAAACACATAATTAACCTCATAAGACAAAAATATGAAAACTTACAATAAAAAACTCAAAATAGTCCTAAAAATCATCATAAAATCATTGAAAAATAGTATTAACAAGTGCAAATAAATGTGCTTATCTGTGATGCATCTGTTTATGCATTGAAGTCACTTATAGAATTTCAAGTTTATTTATGATGGCAACTTAGATGCTTAGACATGTTTAAATCTCCCTAACTGCCTATTTTTTGTGTTAATAAACTTTAAGGTTGAATGCCCTAGTTCTAACACTTATACTAAAATAGTGTTTCACGTTATTAATATATGAAGGAACTTAGATGTTTATACTGTAAATTGCACTGAGACATATTACTTGTAAGAGCAATGATGTTGATTTACAAAACGATTGTCTGTGCAGTGGAAGCGAGATGTGGCTTTTGCTGGATTCGAGGTTTCCATACAGATGGATGTTTCTGCGGAAAAAATGATATTTGGAGTAGGTGGTGTAGATCCGGGAAGAAGGGCTGAGATAATAAAGGTATGTAGCGAGAAATATATATGCTGGACAGGCTGACATGTTAATAATTTTATATGCATGCTGCTTTTAATGTTAGTAACCAGAGTGGTGAGGTTTATTGTATTCAATAATCTTGCAATGGTGGTAGAAGAAGAGCATATTTAGAGAGCACAGTTACAGTTCGAACAAATGAAAGGCAATCAATGAACAAATGAAAGTTACTGTATAAATCTGGAAGTTCTTTTTGATCTGGAAGCTTTTCTGTGTTGTTATTATTGTATCTCTCTTCAAATTTAACAGGATTTCCTTCTTTATATTGGTAACTAGTCTATGTCAATTGACTAGAAAGACTAGAAAAGCAGAAGTCATTAAATGTAGTAACCAGGTACGGTCATGCAGTTGATATTAGAATCTCAATTGGGTTTGACAGAGGAGGCAGTTCATCTTTTCCCTCATACCACACCGCCCAAGCATTTTTAAGTAAGACTAAGCATAAGGTCATCTTTCTATAATGCATTGTTTAGGACATGTCCTAAATGATGCACTTAAGAAGATAACCTTATGCTTATAATTGTCATCCAATCCGTATGTGCATCTACCCGACTCTTTCACATCATTTTGCTGATAATTGTCACGTGGGCACAAATCTGTTATGAGATCATTTATTTATTTTCATTGGGAAAGGTTACAGTAATCACAAGCTTGATGAATATTGTAAAGCATAGTCGAGTAGAATATGTCAATATGTCCTTGGAGGTTCTCCCATGCCTTTTTAGGGTGATATAATGTTTAATATATGAAGGATTGGACAAGAAAAAGGCTGCATTTCACTTAATAGGGCGAGAAGTGGTGAGTTCCTTAGATTTACAACTCTTTGACCTATTCAAAGATGGTTTATATGGAGAGTGGTTTATCTCTATTCTGTTATTTTACAAGCTACTCCCTTCAATTCACACCTAATGTCCCATATTGGTTTGGCATAAATATTAAGAAAAGAGTAAGGTCCACTCTAAATAGTAGGTGACATGTGAATTAAAGGGTAAATTTGAAAAAAAAAATAGATACTTTTTTGAATTAAAGTGGAATATTAAGGGTAAAATTTGGTAAAAAAAAAAAATGAGTACTATAAATAGAAATGAGACATTTGAGGTGAATTTCACAAAAAGGAAATTAGACATTTCCTCTTAATAGGAGGGAGTATAATATAATGCTGAATGAACCCGAGAAACAGAAAAAAGGGCACAAGAAAGTTTGATATGAGACTCTAGTAGAAAAGTTGATGCAATAGGATTTTTATTTTTTTTACTTCTATATGAAAATGAATACTAGGAATACCAGATCTTTCAATCTAACTAATTACTTGAAATCTCTGTCACTCAGAACTCCTGGCTTCCAGACCTAATATGTGTTAAACCCCATACTGCCATACACTAATATATTGCGCTTATCCTCCATTTTCTTCATCTTACACAATCAGTTATATCCTAATTAACCTTTGAATTGATGATTGATCACCTATGCATGAATAGGAAATGAAAATAGTTAAATGTTACAATCTGATGCTTTCTAATTGATCTAGAAAATGTTGATTAGCAAACCTAGTTGTGCTTGTGGGCGAAGCAGCATCTTTACAAGTTCACAATGAAGAGTGTAACATATCTTGTCACACCGTGGGACCATACGTCCAAGTCTGCTTCTCAGCCAAACTCCAGAACATCTAATATGATATCCATAAGCAACACACCTCGTTCAACTTTTAACTCAAAATCAAGCTAGAAGGTATTTAGATTAAGACTCTTAACTACACCTGCTACCTAAAAACAATGTTTACAGATAGATCCTTTTTTTAGTATCCTACTTTTGAATTCTTTTTATCAAAGCACATGAAGTATTGATGGTGTTGCACACTTGGTTAAAAACGTCAGGAGGTCAACTTCAAATATTTTTTCTTTTTTGAGCATAGCCAAACAAATTATAATGCGAATATTTAACTAATTGAATCGCGATTAAATGTTTAATTGTTCTTTTGTTAGGTGCTGGACATTGATCTATCTTGGAGGATGCACAGCGTATCTGATGGTCAGAGAAGACGAGTGCAAATCTGTATGGGTCTCCTCAAGCCATTCAAGGTAGTTGGAATTGTTAAGAGTAAAGATACTTCCTGGGTTGTACCAGGAACATCTAGTGTTCAGTTGAACTGAAACATGTCCATTTTGTCTAGGTTCTTCTTCTTGATGAGATCACTGTTGACCTCGATGTGCTGGCAAGAGCTGACCTTTTAAGATTTCTCAAGAAAGAATGTGAAGAGAGAGGTGCTGTGATCATCTATGCAACACACATATTTGATGGACTCGAAAATTGGCCTACACACCTTGTGGGTGAACTTTATATGATTATTTCGTAATACATACATTGTTAGCTAATTCATATCAACTTGGCTGACACTTCCTTCTTCAGGTGTATGTGGCTCGTGGCAGATTACAATTATCAATGCCCATGGAGAATTTCAAGGAGAAGTCCAACCTGTCACTAATGGTTAGTCCCCATTCCCCAACCCACAATTAGTGCAAAGTTTGAAAGAAACAGAAAAAGAAAATCTTGCAGCTCTCGTGAAAAATAATTAAAAAAATACTAGTGTTTGTTCCAGTATCAGGGAGCTATTTTCATATATTCTTGTGCTCTCCTTGCAAATTGCACTCTTCGTCTTGAATTTCACCAAATTTATGCAATACCATACGTAAGTGCTGAAGATGACTGGTGGTCATTGTCTCTTTTTCGGGCTTTGCCTGCAGAGAACAGTGGAGAGTTGGTTGAGGAAAGAACGAGACGAAGAGAGAAAAAGAAGGAAGGAAAGAAAAGCAAAAGGCCTCCCAGAATTTGAGAAGCAAGTTGATGGAAGCCGAGTAATTGGTGATCCTGCCCGTGCTGCTGTTCGCCTTATGAACAACGGATGGGCTGCCGGTAGGCTACATTCTACTCTTGCTGGTGAACAGAACTTCACATTCAGCTCAAACAGAGTCCTAAGACAATAGTTTTTCTCAATTCAAGACATGAAACTTACTGGGTTTGAAGATCATTTAAAAAATTACTGGAATTTAGGATATAGTATGCTCTTGACTATATGATTAAGCCATTTATAGTAAAGCTCATTTCCATCTTCAAATGGAATATATACATATATATAGCATTCAAAAGGCAGGTTTCTGTTGTATGATTGAATTACATATTATTGGGGAAATTTTATTGATAAATGCAAATCATCTCATTAAAATTTATGCGCTGCCACCAGACCCTATGTGGCTCTTTCCGACCTCATCCAGCAGCTTGATTTACGCAGTTTATTCGGAGTTGTGAAAAAGGCTTTTAAGCTGCATACTTTAGTCTTCTAGCCTCTAGTGGAGAAGAAAGCTTCAGTGCATACTTATGTGGTCAAGTAAGTTGGATCACAAGAGTGTAGTGCACTACTTCTGAATTCACTGTATTTTGGTAGAAAAGGCATCAATACGAAGAAGAATGAAGTTAGAGTTGATGAACGGGAAAGGGACATAACTCATAATACATCGACTCTTGTGATCTTCTAAATTGATAGCTCAAGTATTTTCGAAGAAATCCCTCACAAGACGTTGTATACTCAATTTTTTTGATATGGGTATTGAGCACTGAGCAGTGATAGTCTTTATGAACTACCAAGTATTTGGTCACTAAGAAAACTAAACAAATTAGAAGCATTTCAGACTTTTTGGTGTACACTAAGGGTGTTTGGTATGAACTTTTTAATGTCAAGTAAGGAATCATTCAATTAACATTAATCTACATTTTTTGATTGGTACTCCCTCCGTTCCTATTTGTTCTTCTTATTTGGGTATTTTACAAAGATTAAGAAAAAGAGAATCTTTAATGGTAGTGGGTATTATTTTAATTATATAATAGTGGGAAGTAATGATTGTATTGGATTTGAAAGTATGAGGTTGTAGTGGGTATTATTTTAATTAAATAGTAGTGTGAAGTAACGATTGTATTGGAAGTATGAGAGAGAAAATAATTATAAATAAAAGAAAATGGGTACATTAAAAGAAAAGGGGGATTTTAAGGGGTAAAAGTGAGATAAAAACTTTCTAAAAATAGAAAGTATTCTAAAGTGGAAGAACTTTTGAAACTACCCGTTATAGTAATGTGGAAGATAAAAAAGGAACGGAGGGAGTATAATATTAGGTTAACTTAATCCATTTTTTGAGGGTAATGAATACCCTTATTTTGTTATCACTCATATATATCAAGTAACAAATTCCCTATTTTAAGGTACTATTGTCTTAAGTGTTTCCCTTATATTGTTATACCAAGCACTATATAATTATAAAATCCTTACTCTTCTTTATCATTTCCCTTTCTATTATATTTTATGTTCTCATACCAAATAGCCCTTAAGCGTATATTAAAAGACTGCCTTTACAAATGAAGGACTTTTTTAGTGCTTGGATTTGTTTCTTGATATAATTGCCTTAGCATGCAAATTTTGCAATGGTTTGATATGTTCATGTCCCGCTGAAAAAATGACACATCTCAGATTATTCAAGCCATTTTATAATCCATTCCAATGACGATTGACGATACATCCAATTAGTGATCCAACCAGCTAATAATTCCAAAAATTACAATCCGTCCATTATCCCACAGATTGATCCGCCAATTAACCAAGCCTACCTATAACACACTGATTAACAGTATTGCAGTGTCAACCACCTAATTAAAGATCCCTACTGTAGGGTGACTGCATACACAAGCTTAGGGTCAAAAACAATTGCCTAATGGTTGTATAATTGCAAATAGTTTCCATTGTGATAAACTCAACCCCCTTCAAGACAAATAATATTATAAAATTGTACAAATTATACTGATATGCAGAAATTATATGAAAATATATGTAAGTAGTGGATAGCAGATGATTAAACTAGTTTAATCAGCCCCAATTAGGCATAATTGAAGAATGGAACGGAACTACCATAGCTGGTTCCAAAGAATATCGCTGTCACAGTATATATAAACATGAAACAAAAGCTTTCCTGAGATACATTTTAGTTATTCTGAATCTACAGTAGTATTGATATAGAATTTCTATAATCATAACAAAAATCTTCATAACCACATAATCACATCGACACAAAAATCACCGTGATCTTCAACATGCAAAGAAAAAAAACTAAACGCTCCACATTGTTCTCCCACTTGAGCAGGTGCTGCAAAATCCAACATTTACTTCATCCTAACCTCTGCTGGGACATTCCTGTAATCTATGCCTGTGAACAGAAGAAAAATTAGTTTTAGTTTATAAAATTATTGGCATATCCTTTTGATTGAATATTTATTTTAAAAAGGGGTAAATAAACACCTTGCTCGCAATGTTGTTGGAAAGCCAGTCCAATCCCTCGTACAGACCTTCACCAGAAGTCGCACATGTGCTCTGGATATACCTATCAAAACAAACAGATCCCAAATTTAAGAACTCTTCTAGTTCAGTTTCAGTCAGCGTAGATAGGAGTTCATAAAAAGTCATTGGGAAATAACTTACCAATGACGCTGGCGGAGGGAGTGGAGACCAAGTTTATCAGTAATCTCAGCAGCATTCATTGCATTTGGAAGATCTTGCTTGTTGGCAAATACCAGCAGAACAGCATCCCTCAACTCATCCTACAAAAGGACACAATGATGTAATCACAAAGATTAAAAACCCCAATTACTAAAAACAAGACCAGTAATCCGATATTGTAGTCAACGGTTACCTCATTCAACATCCTGTGCAGCTCATCTCTTGCTTCAACAACACGGTCACGGTCATTGCTATCGACCACAAAGATGAGTCCTTGGGTGTTTTGAAAGTAATGTCTCCACAAAGGTCGAATCTAGAAATTCAACAAAATCACATTTAAACATTTTACCCAAGACCTGATCCCAGTAAAAACACACAATGGAGTCATAAAAATGTGCAAATGCAGAAGATAGAAGATGAGAAATGTGAGCAGTATCATGAGTTCCACATCTACATATCCAAAAGCAAGGGAACTCACAAAGAAGCCCATATCTATCTAGCTTATGAAGACGTAGAGTGCCAATTCAACGTATTAGAATCAGCACTGGACCATACATAAGCATCTTCCAATTTACTATATGTTTCCATGGATAAGTAGAGCTAATCAAGGAACTGATGATTATACACCAAAAACTGAAACTCAACTATAAAGTTTCAAAAGAAACTTCAACAAGTGGTGCAATCCTTTTCTTGTGTTTGCAAGAGTGAAAGTCAAACCCAAGGATTGCAAACAAGCACATATTATATATAAACGTCATCCAGTATTACAGAGACACTTACTTATCTGGTCTAGATCAGGGATACTAGTTCTGTTCATTCAGGCGACTGACCATTTTACCAACTACCCAACTTTTTATATTGTGCTTATTTAAAAGAGGGAAAGCAAAAAATAATGTAAGCCACATATGGATAGTTTTCATCAACATATTAAAGAAAACTTGAAAGACAAGGAGGCTCAATCATTGTAGCTTATGATTTTGTTGAGTGCTAGATGCAAGAAAATACAGCACAAGACCGTCCATAAGCACAAAAGTGTAATATATACACATATACATACATCTATAAACTATTGGCTTTGCTTTAAGATGAACAGAGGAAACAAGTAAAAACACAAAATGCATTTTCTCAAAGTGGATAATTTAAACTAGATGCCATAGCTTACAACTATATTGAGTGCTGTTAGTACATGAATAGTCATATTAGTGATTAAAACACATTTTTTTATCTTCATGCATAGCAATAAAAGACTTATATATGAAAAAAAGTGGAAGTATTAAAAATAAAAGGAACCAAATTGTTGTGATTAATGCTTTCGCATTGTTTGTGTATACTAAGAAACTGAAGTGAACCATTACCTTGTCTTGACCCCCAACATCCCAAACAGTAAAGCTAATGTTTTTGTATTCCACAGTCTCAACATTGAATCCTATTCAAAAAGATAAAATAGGAATTGTCAATATCTGTAGAGAACAGCATGATAAACTTAACCAACCGAATACAACTTAACCAAATAGAAGCAGAAATACATAATTGATTACTTAAAAACACCAATTCCCATTTTATAGGCAACTTAGATCAATCAAACAACATAATGACATAACAATTTTGTGCTTAGTTATACACCACAGCACATCTCAAAGATCCAATTCCACCAAAACCCAACACTAACACGACTGTCAACACCATAATTGGCCGTATTCTCTCTAACCCAAATATAAGCTTGATTTTATAACTCGAATAATCTACTTTATATAGAACAGGTGACTCTGTGCTACTCCCTAAATGCTCACCACAACTTACTATGATCAACACGCTATGATCTAACAGATCCACTTGAACATGTTTTTGTGTTAAAGAAACATTGGTAACGCATAAGGGTGATAGATGAATAATGCAAACTATGCTAACTTTGCACGCAAAAAGACGGATGATGTGGTAATTGATCCACGAGAACATGAGAATATCGCAAATTCATACAAACATAAGTTTTAGCAGAATTATCATCATAAATATACGAAATTCCTAAAATGATTCAAAATATAGATCAAAGTGAGATCTCACCAATAGTAGGAATGGTGGTAACAATCTCTCCGAGCTTAAGCTTATACAAAATGGTGGTCTTACCAGCGGCGTCTAGACCAACCATCAAAATTCTCATTTCTTTCTTCGCAAATAACCTACTGAACAACTTTCCGAACGAAAGCCCCATTTTCTGTCAAATCTGCAACTAAAGGCACAAATTAAAGTAACCAATTCAAATCGCAAATCACTCAAAACAAGTTAGCAAACACATCAATATCAATAGATCCTAAAAATTGCGTAGAAATCCTAGATCGACAAAAGAAAAATCGAAAAAAATACCAGATTCAATACTTTAATCGCAAGATCTGAAATTTGAATGATTGAAATAAACAAAAAATTGAAGAGAGAGAAAATGAGCTTACATCTAAGATAGAGAAATTAGGGCTACAGCAATGGACGGCGGGCAGAAGAAGGGAAAGCAGCCCGAATATAAAGTTTGAATAATGTATGGGCGGTCCGTCAAAAAAGAATTGGGTTAGTATCAGGGTATATATAGATGGGCCTTGAGTTCAATGTGGGCGGTTAAGTTTGATGGCGTTATACCGAAGGGAGGATTTTCCGTTTGGTGAAAAATAATTGGGTGTGGCGCTGTGTATCAATCAATCACACATGGTTGGATTTGGTTTTTAACGTGATGGGTCTTTTTTAAAAAAAAATAAAAAAATGGACAAGTCTGAGGTCGTAGATCGTACGCTAATAGTCTGACGTTTCAGATTAAAAATTTGGGCCAATTGGTAATGGGCCACATTGATTCTGTCGGCTGCATTTTTTTATCCTCTTTCATAACATGTAGTTTCTTGACGGACTATTTTTTTAGAGACGTTTCTTAAGTCCAATTCATTTAAACTTAATGCCTATTTACTTTTTTATTAATGTCTATTAATTGTATCTTTAATGTCTACTCATAATATCTTAAATGGCTACTTTTATTATTTTTAATGCCTACTTGCAATATTTCAAAAAATATATAATAAACCGACTCAATTAGAGATAATCTTTTAAAGAGACCATCTGTCATAAGAATTTGTGCTTTCATAAAGTAGCTGACCAGGAAACAAGCCTGCTTGCTAGAGGTATATATTCAACCAAATTCTTGTGTGACGGTCTCACCATAAAACACTCTTTTATATTTGGGTTGAATAGCCTAACTAATAAACTATTAACATATAAACTTTTTATTTTGAGGTTATCTCACTGAGAAACATCTTCTTACAAGAGTAACTCTATATTCAAACATTTGATTTGAGCCAATTTAAATTTGGATATAATTATCCCAACTTTCAAATATTAGAATGAACTAGTTTGAAAAATAATTCAGACAAGCAATGCCCAAAGGATCCATCCCTATAGTGTAAAAATATATTTAACAATTGAAGTATTAACTCCTTTATAGTATTGAAGTATTAAGAAAAAAGAAATGTCAAAATTTAAATAATAATAGTATATAAAATATTAGGAGGAAGCAATTAAAAGCTTACACTTTTAGTGGAGTTGAACTAATGATATGATAACAGAATTTAATGTGATGAAAGATAATAGGCTAGGCAGTCAGTGTCATGTATGAAGACTATTAGCGCAAGTGTCAAATAACCTAGTGTTTGAGGTGATGTTGATCACCTCATAGCTCAATACATGCCATGTCTCATTGAGGGAGATGATGAAAAGTGCAAAGGGAATGTGTGATTAGTATTTCAAGAAAGCAAAGTGGAGGTTGCAACAAAACCGCCTTGAAAAAGGCAGTGTGCAGCAGCAAACATCAGCAGCAACCGGATGTAGTGTGCCAATGAGCACATGCAGTCAAGGGTCTAATATGCATTTCTTTGATTGTTGATTTCTTTGGGATACGTATTATCCTTGTGCTAGGATTTTATTACCGATTTAGGAGCTGTATATAAGACCTAAATTGATATTAGTGGAGGCTACATACAAAGAGAGAAATAGGTATAAGAGGGCTTGGAGTATATTCTTATATTAGTATGTGTGAACTCCATTAAATAGGAGAACTTTGAGTTTGATAGTTTGAGATCAAGCATTATAAATGATATTTTTATCAATGTATTGTTGAATCTAAATGAAATATAAATTCATTTGAGGGGAGGTGTCCAAGACACCATATTGAACTTTGTTCATCAAACCTTTAATCTTTTTGCTTATGTGTGTGTCGATACTATGTTTTTTTACTTTCAATTGGAGGGTCTAAGATTTTATTTTACTTTCAATTGGTATTAGTGTTTGGTTTTTCAAAGGTATCTTGAGTTAGGGAAAGCTTAAAGTTTGGTAAATAAAAAATTTTAATTTTGATTTTAGCCAGTATTTTAAAAATAGTAAAAGTTGAGAATTTAAGAATAACTTTCTAATCCTTGTCTTTCTTAAGATTTATGATTTCATAGTTGAAATCTACAATTTTAAATGCAATACTTGTTTTCAAACACAACCTAATGGTGTTCACATAAGAGAAAGAGAGCTCATTAGCAATGGTCAAAGAATACAAAATCTAATAATAGTCATTTTTATTGAGATTTTAAAAACTTGAAGAAGCTACAAGGTGTAGTAGTGCTAGCAATGGTGCTGAAATACCATCAATGGAGAGTGATAAGATTGTCGATGAGAATCCATCTATAGGGATGGTAAAGTCATTGACAAAAAACAAATGAGGGTATTGAAGAGAAAACCAGAGTCAAGAGGATAAGAGTGGGATATGGAGCTAAAGTGTGCAATCATTGCCACAAGAGAGGTCATATCCAATACACTTGTAAAAAGTTGAAGAAAGATCTTCAAAATTTGAAGCTTTCGATGGTGGGGAATCCAACTATGGAGGTTGAAAATGAAGAGAAGCTTAAAGAGAAGAATTGAAAAGTTCCATTAAGACAACAACTTTGAAGAGAGGAGTTGCAAAGTAGAGTGAACTCCCAAACTTAGGTGATGAGGGCAAAGGGTTGAAGACTATAGGTGATGATGAGGACAATCATGTGCTAATGGTTATGTGTGATATATGATGAAGATGATTGAGTAATTGATTCCATGCACTTATATCATATTTGTAAGTATGAAAAGGTGACTCTTTACTTAGTGGTGAGAAAATTGTGATTGAGGTCATTAGAAAAGCATATTTTAAGATGACATATGGTACAATGAGGAAGTTTAGGGGTGTGAGATACATAACGAAGATGCATGATGAAGAACCTAAGCTCCTTGCTAAGGAGGTTGATCAAGATAAAGGGATACACAATAAAGACTTGAAGTGTTGGAGTTTTGAAGGTGGCAAAGGAGTGATATCAGTGCACTTGAAAGGTATGGTGTGATGGGAAACAATGACCATGTGTTGCTAAAGAGTGAAAACGTACATGCATCATGTTGAGAGTGGTGCATGTCTCAAGTCACCAAATAAAGGTGAGAACTGTTGATTGGGAGGACCACATCTTTTTGCTTGTGTGTGTCCATACTTAATTTTTTATCATCCTTCTACACATCTTCTTAAGATGGGAGTGTCCAATACTCCAAGAACCAAGATCATTTTTCCCTTTCAAAGACTTGTACTTAAAACTCTATATAACTGGAGAATATTTAGTAAAACTGCATGTAATGGACATTCTATTTTAAGATAAGAGAAAAGTTGGCATGTCCACCCACTTAGGTGTTTGTCGAAGAAGAAAATAACCATAACTAATAAATAAATACATAAAAATATGATACATCATATGATGGATTTCGTTAAGTTCGTTCCTAGATAATAAAATGATCCCACCCTTAATTAATTACCCTTAAAATCCACAATTTGTTTGTGTTTCTCCAAATCTTCATTTTCAAGTATTTCTGCATGTTCTGGTTTTGGCATATGTTTACTTTCTTCAAGTTCAATGCCAGTTTTGTCCATTTGAATAATGTTATCATTGATTGTTTCCCTGTTCTTTCCCCAAAGGACTGCATATAGTCCCAGGATGATCAACGCCGATCCAATACCCCTGCACATTTTATTTTTTATATTTATACACATCACAACACACACACACACACACACATATATATATATATATATATATATATATATATATATATATATATATATATATATATATATTGACTGATTTAGCTAGTTTGGTTTGATACTCACGTTCCGATATAGAGTTTCTCCATTTGGAGGATCCAACTGAGCATAGCCGCAACCACCAACATTAAGGGACTAAACATGGAAACATAAAGAGGGCCTTTTCTTTGTATCGTCCATGTTATTAGGAAGAATGCAACTGCGGATCCCAAAACACCCTATAATTATACAAACACAATTCTTACCAATTCATCATTCGTCATCAATCTTTAATTTCCTAACCATTTCATTGAATATATAATATAATTAACTGTGACATTTAATCCTCGATCGACTTAAATTGATATATGATTTCAACCTCACGTTTAATTCTAATAATTCTAACTGTGACCGGGTGAGTGAGTTTTAATTTTTGAATTTGGGCTAGCTATTGATAGTATATCAAGAAATCAACTCAACGAATAATTTAAGTAAATTATGATTGATTTGTAATATATGTTATATACTCTATCAAGTAGATAAACAAACAATACCGCATAAATACTAGCGACTATTCTGATTCGAGAGTTTAATGACCAATCAGAGATGTTGTGCTTTGTGCAAGCCGCAATGGCCATGCATTGGATGGTAGCCATGAAACACATTAAAGCGGAGCTAGTATAAGGAGCTGTGAAATTCTCACTCATTTTTGCCTGTTAATAATAAATTAAAAAAAAAACAATATTATTATGTGAACAATAATATAGTTTACTAATAATTATAAGATTGGAGGTTAAAAATAAATTGATAATATGAAGTAACTTACTTGAAGAATGTACCAAATAGCTAAAGCAAGATTACTTGCAAGAAGAATAAGAGTACCAAAGAAGAGTTTAAGGTGCTTCATAGAAGTGTTGGTGTTTTGATGGGAATCAGCAAATTGCCAGTGGATGTTTGGTTGAGGAATGTGAATCAGAATTCCATGATAAAATGATAGTAGCATTGCTCCACTAACACATATCAATGTTCCAAGTATTTTTGCTTGCACACCCCTCTTTCTTATTTCAACTGCTTCTAACCTATCATCAATCACGTACGCCAAATCAATTTAATTAAATTAAATATATGCTTAGATAAAACTTGGCTTACCTGACCGCTCACATATAAATTTCTTTATTTTTATATACTTTTTCCGTATTTTTAAATTTTATCATCTAAATCAAAAATGTAAAACTTTTATAAAATGAAAAATCATATATGCATGTATATATTCTTAAATAAAAGGATGTTTAATGTTTAATGTATATACACATCAATTTCTAATTTCACCCAATGGACTCCATCATTATTTAAATATGTGTATATATAATATTAAATCACATCTCAAAGTTTATCGATTATATGCTATTATATTTTGTCAGAGTATAAGAGCCTTAATTACAAGTTAGTTAATTAGAGTACTATTAAGATTTTGATTATAATTAATTACAAAAACATTTATTTTAGATCGTATATGCTCACCACTTTATACCTGACAATTTATAGAGGGATAAAAAAAATGGCATTACCCAAAAGGGATGGCAAGGATGAAAGTCATTGCTGGGAGCAAATTATACAATGCACTAGCAATAGTTGCACTCGTCACATTCAGCCCAACGAAATAAAGTATCTGATTCAAGGTTGCCCTGTGATTTGAATAATATTATAAAGTTAGAAATTCTTAACTTATTAGATCAAATTTTCTTTTTTTAACAACTATATCAATATAAATTTCACCGATTAAAGTTAATATTCCCGATAGTTGTATGGATTTCAAGTTGATTAATAGTATTGGAGGGTAATTTTTAGTGAGAATTTCGTCCTATATTCTAGTAAAAAAAGTCTATAAGAATTTACATAATATTGAAATTAAGGAATTAGTCAGTACCAAATTTTTTTTTTATTTTACCAAGTAATTATAAACAATTACCTATTAAAACTTACCCAAAAAGAGAACAAAAAAAAATTTGAATGAGGACTTGCTTGGTGATTTTGGGTCTTTTTGCCCTGCATCAAAATTTTTAGGTCAATCTAACATATCTGAAATGAAATTTCTATATGATTCTAAAGAGGGATAAATAAAGAAATTCAACAAAAAAAATATATCGATAAATTAGGACAGATTTATTAATTCTCAAATTTTGAAGCATGCACGATGCATGTATGTTGCTTTTAATATTTTTTTTTAGCATTATTATCTATATTTTGTGATCAATTGAGTTCATTCTCTTAGTCACTTAAAAATAAAAAGTTATTTATCTCTTAGTGTTTATGAAAAATTTTACCACTACAATATTACTATGATTTATCTCTAGTGTAGATATACTTAAGTTTATTCTTATGCAAGAATGACACCACAATAAAATTAATTTTTCTCGATATAAAATTGAGTGACATTAAGAAAAATAATACTGATTTATACTTTTAGTGTAATAACAATTATTTTTTTTTAAGTTTCACTATAAAGTGATTTAGTGACACTTTACTTGGCCTTTAGTGACATATGTAATTGTTATTATAGTCTATGATGACATTTATAAGAAAAGTCATTAGATCCTATATCGCGAAATGCTTTAGTATGATTTATTATTATGCTGCTAAAAGATCTAATAAATGTCACTAATCTACTATCAATACTATTCGAAATTTAAAATAGTAACAATAATATATCTCACTAAAAGTATATTATTATGTAGTGAGATGATAATTTCTATCATAATTTTTGCAATTTCTTTGAATTATATCAATTAGATTAAATACTTCCCACTATATGATTTTGTAAAATATCGAAATTTTGTTTAACATCCAATAATTGTTACATGCTCCCTCTGATTAGTTTCTCTTGCATGCACTTAATTTTCACTAACTTTTGACTCAATTTAAAAAAAATAATTGTATTTAATTTTATTATAAATCAAAAGAATTATTGAGCAATTAATTGTACTATCCTAAAGTTATTTCTATAAATCTTTTGCTAGTACATAGATTCAATACAATCTGGTGTTAGGTCATGATAATACCATTATTATAGACTTTACCAATACTATTAGATATTTCAAGATAAAATTATATAATATCAAGATTTAAAATAATAAATCCCTTAGTTTCCTTTTATTTTTCTACTTTAAAAAATTTTCACCTTATTAGGAGACAAGAATTTATATAATATTTTAAGAGATATATCAGTGATAAATATATTTATGTGAAATTTTGTTAGATTCATCTTAATGTATAGTTTTTTATTATATAAATTTTATAACTTTTATGAAACGTAAGAGATTTTGAGGCTCAAATTTAAACTGAAATAAGTGCAAAAAGTAAAATAGACAAACAAAAAATTGAAGGTAAATTGTCAAAAACTACTGATGAAAACTTTTTTTTTCAAAACTACATTTGTTTTATTTTATTTTTGGTCAAAGACTAATTTTTTTTTTATCAAAAGGTATTTTTTAAAAAAACTACCTTTTATTTTTTTTTTTTGTCAAAAACTAAAAAAAAATATTTTATTCGTCAAAACCTATCATCTTACAGATTTCATGCAATTTTCTTAAATACATATATATATATGAAGGTCAAAAACAAACTACTTAATTATATTTTTTTTTGTCAAAAATGCCTGTTAATTTTATTAGCTTGTCAAAAACTATCTACTAAAATATATTGATTTTCAAAATTTGTTGGTTTTTAGTTTTTGACATACAAATATACTTTAGTAGATAGATTTTGAAGAAAAAGAAAAAAAAGGCATTTTCTAACAAAAAAAATGAGATTTTGTAGGTAATTTCGAAGAGTTTTCTATTCAAAATTTATAAACTAGCTAGAGTAATTAACTTGTGCTGATCTACAAATAGTGAATTATATATATATATATATATATATATATATATATATATATATATATATATATATATATATATATATATATATATATATATATATATATATATATATATATATATATATATATATATATATATATATATATATATATATATATATATATATATATATATATACATACATATATGTATGTTGTATTGGAAAGACCAACAAGCTACTTATCCAAATATGTCTAAAATAGCTAAAGATATATTAACTATCCCAATAATCACAGCTGAATTCGAATTAACTTTTTCTATGCGAGGAAGAATTTTGAATAGATGGAGAGCATCCCTTTTATTAAGACATGTTGAAACCTTGATTTTAACTCGTAAGTTTGGATATGAAGAAGAACCTAATGAAGTAGGATTTGTTGTTGGCAATGACTTAGTCCCCGATGCAGAATCGCATGCTAAGGGAGATTAGGGTCCAAGTGGATCCTCGTCTTCAGAATTTGGTACGTATTTTATTTTTTAAATAAATGTTAGTAACTATCATTTTTAATTATAACTCATGTTTCGTTTACTTTATGTACTCAGTTATGGTTTGTTCACTTGATTGTTGCCATGCAAATGATGTTGGTTCTTATGGATCTGAATGTGACTCAAATTGAAACACAAAATTTGGACACAAGTAATTTAACCTTACAAGTCAAATGGAAACTTAATATCCATGAGTCTTAGTCTTATAAGAAACTTTCTAATAGCCTTATTTACTTGGGATTAGGCAATTAGAAATGTTTCCTTTGCTATGATTCATGTTGGTAGCTTTGCCTGAGTCTTTTATAATGTTTCCTTGCTGAACATGCGGCGATTGTTGACCTTGAGAGGCATTACAATGATCTCACTCGTCACGTGATACATATTCTGGTAGCAAAATTTTAGGCGTTTATTTTTTGTATCTTTCTTATAAGAATTAATTACTTTCTTTTAGTACTTTTTTTGTTTGTTTTTGTTCAAGATTGAAATGTGGTACCACAAGCAAAGAAGCAGTACGTGAGAGATTTTGGTGCTCGTTGTCGACTTTTATGTTTTGTTTTGGAGAAAGTGTTTAATGGTGGACATACTCACGTACATTTGATGGATGATACTTTTATGGTGGATATATAACTATTTATAGTTGCTGATTGAATGTTAATTTTTGGGGTTAAAAACTTGATATTTGTATATTTAATTTGGTGGATGCATAAGTGATGGATGTAAATTTTTGGGGTTAAAAACTTAATATCTGTGTATTTAAATTTGGTGGATGTATAAGTGATGGATGTAAATTTTTGGGGTTTAAAGCTTGAAGAATTGGTGGATTACTAACATGAAATATATAATTAGCAATAGAAAGCGAGATAAGTCTAGATCGAAGTGTTGAAGAAAACATTTAAGTTTTTGTATTGTTCTACTTCAATATGTTTCTAAGGTGTTTGTAATGTGCTTATTGGTTTATAATTGATATCAATATTATGGGGAATCTTATTTATTTATAGATAATCTTGTTTATAGTGTTTCAATATTAGAAATTAGTTTTCAAATATTCAAAAAATCATAATTAGAAAACTGAAAATGGACGTAATTTGCTGAAACTAGGTGAAAAATTGATTCGAATTTATAACTGTTCGATTAATAATCGGTTCGGGTTAAAAACAGTTTGATCTTAATCGGTTTTATTCGATTTTGTGCATAATTCAGGTTGGATTTGACTCGGATCGATCACTGCTGAGTTCGGGTAACATTGGTTAACGTTATAAAATTCGGTTGCAGTTCGAGTTTGATTTTGCCCTTTTCGGTTATCAAACGGTTTGAGTGCAGTATCGGTTCGGATTATGCTGGTTCGGTAAACCTAAAAAAAATAACATATTTTCGGGTCGAATAATTTTCGATTCCAAATCAGATTTTCGGGTCCGGTTAGATTTGAACATCTCTCTCTCTATCTCTATCTCTTTCTCTCTCTCTCTCTCTCTCTCTCTCTCTATATATATATATATATATATATATATATATATATATATATATATATATATATATATATCACTTCATACCACTCATACTCCCACTCTCACTCGCACTCCCATGTTAAGGAACCAACTTAACCGAAAACTTAAGCTGATGATAAGGTTTCAAGATACAAGATATATTATATACTTTAATACGTTTCCTCACGCGAGAGCCCATTGGGCTAGAAGTGTGGATGCGCACAACACAAGTGCTAAATATTTTACTTTAAATTAGAGGTGGTTGAGATTCGAACAGATGACCTCTTATCACGCTAATTTCCAATACTATATTAAGAAACCAATTCAATCAGAAATTTAAATTGATGATTAATATCCAAAATATGTTATAGAGTATAACATCCCACTCTCACTTATATTGGAGCTGCAGGCTGCAGCTGCCAATGTGCATGGCAACAGTAAATTATACATTTGTTAAATCGGGTAGGTCCATGATCGACTAACATATTATAATATAAATGCCAACTATAATGTTAATCACGTCATTTTTTAGATTATAAAAGAGAAAAGAAAAGATGGCCATTACCTTACCCTTAATTTCGGTGCACAAACTATTTGTGTTCCATTAATAATCTTAAAATCTCTCATTATAAATAATTATACACTGTGATATTATTTTATAAAAAATTTATTGTTTTATGGTCGTTAAATTGAACTCTTATTAATTACCTAATATATTAATTGAATTGGTTCCTTTTAACATTATTTTTCACCTTAACTAATTCTATATGACTTTAAGATCACTTGGGTTCATAATATCTTATCAAACTTAAACATGTTCATCTGATCAATTTTCATGCTCTATTCCCCCCAAAATTACGGAGTGCTTTAGTTAATGATTTGTATAATATAGGCCGGATGAAAACAAATCAGTTAATTAATTTTCATGTCTCTTTATGATCGACTATAAATAATTATGCAATTCATCTATTTCCAAATGAAGTAATAATAATAATAATAATAATAATAATAATAATAATAATAATAATAATAATAATAATAATAATAATAATATACATCAAAAATAAATCAGTTTAATAAAACAAATAAGTGAATTACTACAAACTAAATGGATGAACGATAAATGAAATAAATATATTTGATCAATATTTGTGATATACTAACAATATGCAATGCATGTAGTCTTTGATCATTCTGTTGATCATCTATACGTAGCCAGGCCGCTTTGCTAGAATATGATCATAAATTTCATTTACATACACAAAACATGCACCAAATTAAATTTTTAGTTGATTAATTTATAAATTTTGATCTTAACCTTAGTCCTTAATTATATATAGCCAAGACTCACAACCCTAGTTTTTTTCATAAATGAGTGTGACTGTCATTAGATAGTAGGTTGATTATTTATGTAGCGCCATAAACATTCAAATATGATAAAAAAAAAATTTAATTATTAAATCAACTCATAATTCTAGATAAAAAAAATACAATAAACATTAAATACCGTACCTTTCGAAGAAATAAGCAAAAGGGACGATAGCAATGGTGGCGAAAAGCTGACGGTAAGCAACAAGGATGAGAGGGTTCATGCCAGATTCCATAGCTGCTTTGGAGCATATATTCATCCCACCATATCCAACCTGCACTATAACCATTGCCAAAAATGGCAATAACTCTTTTTTTGCCATATATATTATGCTTTATTTCTTCTTTTAAAACTAATTTATTGGTGTGTGTCATTGTGTGTATATATATATATATAGAGACTTAAATAGCTAGATGATTTTGTGGGATAAGTATGTCTGTATTTTCATAGAATATAAAGATATATTAGAAGGTGATAATATATTTAGTACTCCATCCATTTCTTAATGAAGTTTCTATTTTCCATTTTGAGTTGTTTTATTTGTTGTTCCCATAAGAAGTCTTTACATTTATCTCACAAATTTTGGACAAAAATAACCTTATTCATCTTTATTTTAATATTAAAATGATGCTTATGGTCCCCACATATGTTTCACTAACTCCATTTTAATATTTTTATATTCCTTATGGTCTCCACATGTTTTCTACAAACTTTATAAAAATAATTTTTTTATTTGTTGTGGTCCCTATATCTTTTTCACTAACTTTCTTTTAATGTTTTTTTAACATTTATGGTTCTCACTTTTCCTCTATCAAATTTATTATTCAATAAAATAATATCTTCACTATATAAAAGATTTTATTTTTCTTAATTCCCCTTAACATTCCTTATGGAAACTTCATTAAGGAACGGAGGGAGTATTATATAAGTGATACGTTCACTGTATATAATAGTATTAAATTATTATTATCGACTTTAATAAGAATGCGCGCATATATTATAGTAAGATGTAAGCTGACAATTCTATTCACGCATTCCTTTTCATTGCAGGAATCTATTATTTTGAGTATCTTTTTCGAGTCTGGGGACTCTTTGGCTAGAACGGTATGGGTTGCCGCCTTTTTTTCCTCCCTAAACCCTGATTATAGTTTCTTGTTGATAGAATACATTGGATATGATGATGATGATTAACCTTTTCATACTAAAAATGGTATCTAAAATTACTTAAATAAGATAATCAAATTTTATCTCAATAGATAGCAAATATCACTTTTTATGTAAAATTCTAAGTTTTATTTTCACCAAGCACACCCTAATCTTCCTTAAAAACACTTAATATAGTTAACTTGTGATAGAAGTAATATATATGTTTGCTTTGTTGTTGTCCTCATCAAATGCGATGAGTGCTACTATACTTTGATTCCCTCTATTATTAATTTGTATTATTATGAATTGTTATATCAATGTCACTTTACATATTCAATAATTCAAGAGTTTAAATGGACTGTGATCAAAGCCCAACTAAACTTTTATATCCTTAGCTAGTTTATTTTTCGTTCTTCCAACTATTTATTATTGGTCTTTTTGTTATAGTTAATTTTTGAATAAATTTTTCTCGTATACGAGTATAAATTGAATTAATCCTTATTATTCAAAATCAGTTCTTTAATTATATTTTTGTACCTTATTATTATATAATCTTAAATTCGTATATTTATTTTGACATTTATGTGATGGAAAAAAGAGAAACTATATGATATATTATTAAAAAAAAGCCAAAATTTTACGTATACAAGGGTATTTTTTTAATTTTCGTCTACGGCTCAAAAATTATCTAGAACGACACTGTCAAATACAAATAACTAAAAGGAATGGACTAAGTAATGATATTAGGTATTATCTTAGTCTTTCCTGTATCAATTAATTATACATTTTCTAGTTACGGTATGTTTGGTTTTTAGTATTAAATGGAGGTAATATGAATGATTTGTGGAGTACATTTTCAAAAAATGTACCGTGTCATGTATAGCACCTAATAACACTTTTTTAATGGTAATGCATTAATTTGAATGACTCAAAACCCTGATCATAGTTCCTATGAGCGGAATACACTGGGTATGATGATAATAATAATGATGCATTGATTCGAATGAATTTTGTGAAGAAAATCAAATGATTCATGTACATAGAAAGCATGACCGCCATAAAGCTTGTAAAAAAATTCCTTTTAAAATTATACTAACTTTTTACTATTATTATTTTCGCACCATTTATCACTGATAATCATACGGGTCGTTAGTCCACTTATTGTAAGCATTTTGCTACATTTACTTAACTTCATGCGCAAATTTTATTTATTGGCTGATTCTTTTACTAGCTAATTCATTTTTTTCTTTTAATAAAGTAGAGAGAATTATACTCCCTCCTATTTGCTATTATTGTCTCATTTAATTTTTGCATACTTTTTATCGATCACTCTTAATTTGAAGTTATTCTTAATTATAAGTTAACACATAGTCAACTGAGATTTTATTTGATTCGTTTCGATCTAAATTTTGTTAACATTAATATTTTATAATTTTCAATTAAACACAATTTGAGATATTTAATTATGATTAAATAGTGATTTAACAAATATGTAAAAACCAAATAAAACAATAATAATAAATAGGCGAGATTATATAGCAAAATATACTAATACCGTCTCTATAAAAAGTCGATTTGCAGATTGATAGCATGCTAGGAACTATGATTCCACAAATCTTTACCATTACTTGTACATTGCATTCTTAAATACTTAGTGTGTTAAGATTGACAAAACTTTGCAATAATGGAAAATTATTATGATCCCACAATTCTGATCCTCTTTTTCCTTTATACTTTATTTTCTTTTTCAAAATCAAAAGATGTGGCGAGAAATATATGAAACTTTGAGGTAGATGTGGGAGGAGAAAAATCCATAACTTGTAGAATTTTAATTTTAGAAATGAAAAGGTCTAGCTTGTGGATTCTTAGAATTTTCAAGCTAAGCATTCATTTGCATCCAGCATCTTAGTATTTCTATTAAATCAATTCATTATTATTGATCAATCAAAATTACTTTTGAAAAATTTAACATAAAATATAGGAGAAGAACTATGTTGCCTATACATGTCATTGTGTTTTAGTTCCACTAATGAAGGTTAGTTGCTTTTGCAAATTTTCCATACCTACTTCATTGTATTTGTCTTCCACATCTTTGGGTGCTTGCTGCTACTTGATTGTGTACGTTTTAGTGATCATATTTCCCTACCCATCCATAAAATAATGGGATATTACAACCATGCAAGTATTTAATTGACTAAGGCACAAATGTTCGATCCAATTACAAATTCAATATCGTATATAATATATCAAGGCACTCCTCAAAAATGAATTCAATTGGGTGATTGTACACTTAAAAAGTAAAGATTTTAGATTAGGAAGATGATTGGTAGTGACAAGTCTACTTTACACTAGTGGATGGAGCAGGAATGAATTTCTTATACTATATAGTTGTATATTATACTGTGTTCATGCTTGTGTTTGTTCGTTGCTTTTTTTTATTGATTGTGCTTTATTTTTCTTCGTATTTTCTTCTGTCTTTTATTTCACATCTTACGAAAATATTTATAATATTCATAATATTTAGATGGTGGAAACCACAAAAATAATACCGCCACCCACCAAGCACACATATACCATATGTTCTTTTTGTTTGTAATATCCACACTAAATAAATTAATTAATTAAACTAAATCAAATTGAACTTAATCAAATAGAGCTAAATTAAATTAGGAAAAAAGTATTAAATACATGTAATAATAATTATTTTGATTATATTAATGATGAATCAATACAACATTAAAAACAATTGCATCAGCAGGCAACAACAACAATAGTACCAATATATAGCAACGATAACAAAACAATAATATACAATGAGTAGCAACAAGAAGCAACAATAAGAACAAATATATAAGAATAAGAACAATAACATCAACAACACCAGCATGCCAGACTTAATGTGGTGGAAGGGGATCGGAAGCAATGCACTTATCCACCCCCGATCCCCCCAAAAAAGTTTTAATGCATATACGTTTTGTGGATGATAAAATAATTACATATACCAAACAAAGAACAAATGCAAGTCAAGAACTAATGCAATATATATATATATATATATATATATATGAAAACCACCATTAAGTTTGTTTACACATGACAATGTATTTGTATCAAAATGAACTATATTTTGTTACATTATTATGTTTTTTTCCTAAAGTAAAATATTTAACTTCAATTTTAGTTGTCTTTCTTTTATTGAAATAATTATACTTAGATTTACATTTTAAAAAGTTGTTGTCCAAGTACAAATTTATTAAATATTACTTCAAGATAAAAGAAATATTTATTGTTACTCAACGTACTTAGGCTGAGTCACTCCTTGTTGAGACTTTCTTACACTTAATTTGTTATATCACTAAGTGAAAAACATTAGTGTATAAAAAATTTCATTTTTAACGAATCTAATAGAGCTAAATTAATTGTTTACAAAAGTAAAATGGAGTTGAAACATGTATATAAATTTTGTAAAAGGTGAAGGTGATTGAACATTGTTGCATTGTAATTGTTTAAAGAGAAATATTAGTTATAAGTCATCATGTTCATTATCCTAAAGAATAAAGGGTTAATATTATGATTTTGTATCCAATTGATGACCATGGATGGCATTTAAGTCCACAAGTTGTTGGGGCTTTTCAAAATGTCCTTTTTCCGCTTTATTGTAATTGTCTTCTTCAAATTGATGATCATTGATGATCTCCATTTCCTTGTTCTTCCCCCATAACACTGCATACAACCCTAACACTATTACTCCTGATCCCATGGCCCTGCACATAACGTATATGATCTCAATATATATAAATTAAATTAACATGTATCGTCTTTAATTAATTAATTAATTTGGTTGCCTTAATTGTGATATTCAATTCAACGGGATGATGGGTATGTACTTACGTTCCGACACACAGTTTCTCCATGTGTAACACCCAAGCAAGCAATGCTGCAATCACCAACATTAATGGACTAAACACCGAAACATAGAGAGGTCCTTTTCTTTGTATTGTCCATGATATTAATAAAAATGCAAGTGCTGACCCCACCACACCCTGTAACAATTTATTACCTTTATCATTCTTCTGAATTAAGTACTATCATCATCTAACAATTAATTTTAATTATTCTTATTAAAAAATTTAATTAAAAAAAATATAGAAATCAATAAAAATATATATACCGCATATATACTAGCAACAATTTTAATCCGAGAATTTAGTATCCAGTCAGATGCTTTGTGCTTTGTACAAGCTGCTACAACCATGCATTGGATGGTTGCCATGAAACACATCAACGCAGAACTGGTGTAAGGAGCTGCAAAACTCTCACTCAATTTTGCCTATTATTTATTTATTAAACACGATATTAAGAAATTGTAAGCAAAGTAGATATAGCAATGATGAATTATAATCTACTTCTAATCGACTAAAAATATAATACTCAGATGTTTCCAAAATTATTTGGGCAAACTTTTAAAGTTAAAAACAAAATATAAAACAAATAGAGGTGTTTCCAAAGCAACATGTCCAAGATTACACCCAATTAAAACTTGAACTACTAACAATGTATGTAATAATACTACGTATTAGTCTAAGAAAAAGGACGACTTACTTGGAGAATATACCAAATAGCCAAAGCAAGGTTGCTTGCGATGAGAAAAAGTGTGCCAAAAACGAGATTAAAGTGATTAATTGAGCCATCTTTTTGATTAGTTTTATGATGATTAGCACCAAAATGCAGCCAGTGGATTTTGGGTTGACGTATGTGGATGAGATGTCCATGATAAAATGATAGTAGCATTGCTCCAACAACACATACTAATGTCCCTGCTATTTTTGCCTGGACTCCCCTCTTCCTCATATCAATTACTTCCAATCTATTCAAACAATATTAATATTAATACTTAGTTAGATTATTATTATTATAATTAGGAGATCAAATAATTAATTAAGAAAAAAATATATAAGGTAGAATAAGGCATTACCCAAAAGGGATAGCAAAGACGAAGGTCATTGCCGGGAGCAAATTATACAAAGCACTAGCAATAGTTGCGCTTGTCTCATTCAATCCTACGAAATATAAGATCTGATTCATGCTTGCCCTGTTTTTTATTGAAACCAACAATAACACAATCCATAAATATTTATGTATATTTTTTTATGTTTTACATTGATTTATATTTTGAAAATTAAATAGATTAGTCTACTCATGTTTTTTTTCTTTTTTTTTCTTTATAATTCAATAAACATGCATTATTCTCTATACAGTTTATCATGTACATACTTACCCAAAAAGGGAACATAAAAAGATTTGAAAGAGGATGTGCTTGGTGATCTTTGGCCTTTTTCCTCTACATAAAAAATGTGGACCGAGATAAGTATACAAGAATATATAATTAAAATTCAAATACAGGTACAAAAACTTTAGATGTAGAAGTATTTGATACAAAAGCAATACGAAGAGTACTGCACTCTAATATCCTCGTTGAAAAAAATAATAATATTGGTATTGCAGAAAAGAAGAGGGAATGCAGTTGCGAAGGTGGGGTCAAGGCTCAAGGGTGCACATCACTGATTTACTGTATAGAAAAGTGAAGTAAAGGCAAGTAGCGACTAGCGAGTATATGAAGTAGTATGTATGTATCTATCTATGATCTACTAGAGACTAGAGTATGTGAGAAGAACTAATTAAGATGGCCTGGGTTCATGGTTGTGCATGCGACGGATATCACATCATTAGCTGCCTTATTTATGATAGCCTCAATCATAGTCATAGACTTAAGTCCATTCATTATGCCAATAGATTTTAAATCTCATTGGCTAATTCTGAATTTTTGGCTTTTTTACAAATATTTTTTAAAATTTATGTGGTGACCTTTAGCTTTCAAATTTTTCATGTTGTAGACAAAATGTTAAATTTTTTGGTTAAATTAAGTACTTATTGCGACTGGATTTTGAAATATGTGTTCAATTAGGGTGATCACGACGTTTTTTTTTGAAAAATTGTCATTACGTAATGTAAAAATAGCGTAAAGTAAATAAAAAAATGTCCCTTTTGTCTACCACGTGGAATAATTTGAAGGTCAATATCATCATATGGATTAAAAAAAGATTTCTCTACCACATGGACAAGCCGAAAATTCAGGATTACCTTATGAAATTTCCATTATTATTATTATTATTATTATTATTGTGACCTGCAATAAAATAGCCAAAGTGTTTCTATTTTATTTTTAAATATAGTTATTAATTATTTATGATTATCATTACATCATATCCTTTACATTTGAGAGTGATCAATACAAAAAAAAAATTGATGATTAAAAGGGGACGAATCTTTGATTAGTGATGACAATGATTGCATAATAATTTTCATTTATATTCATATACTATTAACAACGATAAGATTGCATACATTCAATATTTTTAAATCTAGCTTGATTACTTTGAATAGAAGTCACTTAATCACATTGGGTAATAGATCAGAAAGTATTAGAGTAAATATTAAGTAGCATCAATACTACATAAAACTGATTTTCAAATGAAATGTACTCTGAAACAAGAAAATCTATTTTCATTTTACCTTTATATTTTAGCAACGAACTAGCTAGCAGCAAAGGAAAGTTGTGGCCAAAGCTAGCAACAACTTGATTCATCGCTAAATGAAATAGGAGCTGACTCGAATTTTGTCACTATTTGCATTGGTACCAGTGATGAAAGTAGACATTGTACGCTATTGTAGTACTAGTGGATTAATAAAGTGAGCGCATGTTTAACATGGAAAGTCTGCGTTCATTAAATTTAAACAACTTTTTAGAAATGTGTTTTTCTTGACAAAGTTTTTTTATTATTTCAAAACAAATTGAAAAAAAAATTAATAGCCCTGGGTAGCCTGACCATGCATATAGCTAGTGTTTGTCTATCCTGTCAACGAAAAGAAGATTATTCATATATTTACTACTTATATATCACGTCCTAATTCAAATGTTTAGTCAAAAATACCAACAAACATTACAAGATACCTAAACTATTTATATTAGACGTAACTTATTTATTGATGTATCATTATTGAACTTATGTAGATATATGAAATAAGAGTTCTATCATTAATTTAATAAAAATAATTAAGTTGAATTTTGTAAAAATGAAAATGATTGAAACTACCTTTCGATGAAATAAGCAAGAGGCGCGATCACAAGTGTGGCAAAAAGTTGACGATATGCAACTAGAACGACGGGAGCCATCCCAGATTCCATTGCCGCTTTGGAGGTTATATTCATCCCACCATATCCTATTTGCACTGTCACCATTGCTAAAAATGGCAATATGTTGTTTTTTCCCATTTCTTTTTTTAAAAAAATAAATATTATCTAATTTATCCTTTAAAATTTAATGCCTAAACTTTGATGGGGTAGAAAGAAGAGAAAGAAATGACGAGGAGGGAAAGATTGGAAATTAGAATGTATATATTAGATTGGTTGTAGGAATTAAGAGAATGTGTGCTAGTGTGCTACTAGCCACTAGTCAGAGATCAAGAAAGTTGGTTAGTGTAGTTTGTGGCTTGTGAAGGGCATGTAATAAATACTTCTACTTTTATAATAAGAAACTTTTTGGGGAACTATAAATATGATGGGGTAAGGGGCTATCAAGCCTATAAGCTTGTTTTTTTTTAGAATTGATAAAGTTATGATTTATTGATGTGATATACATTAAAAACAAATTAAATTGTCACCTATATATGATTAATCCATTTCTTCCGATCCAATTATGCTTACGATGTCCTTTTGAGGATGAATTATGCTTCTTTGAATTAAAGATGTAAACTACCAACGGAGTCGAAACTCATAATTCTTTATCAATGTAATTGGAGACTTAATTGCTAGCTCTACTTTTCTCATTCAGGAAATGATGTTACATTAACAGCCCGATTGGTTAAGGATGTTGGAGCTGATGACTTATCATCCGCTACGGTTTTATTTTTTTCTCTGTAATTGACTATATATAGCACAAGGCATTAACCCTCTTATTTTAGTAAATGACCTCATGTATATATATAGGCTATTTTTTCTCTTTTTGAATAACATTTTTTGATAATTCTAGGAAACATTCTTCTCCCATCTTCCTTCTTCTCCTCCTTCTTTCTGATCTTCTATGTTTTTCCTTGTTTTGTTTTTGCTGATTTCATCATGGTATCAGACTAAACCCCGATCCATTCCTTGCTTCCGCCTCACAAAATTCAGGATGTGTGCATGCCACTATGGAGTATAATTTCTTGGAAACTTCAACGAAATTGCTGTTACCTGCATGTGCATCAAAGAACACTTTTATGTTGACAAGTGTATTTGTCACTGTATTATATTTTCATTCCAAGAACTTCCATTAGTTTTCTGCATTTTTTCTTATTTTATTTTTTTTTCCGAAACGCTAACCTCCATTTTTCACGCCAATTTCAAGAAACGATGGCTGATTGAATTCGATTCCTTTCCTTGCAATGCAGATTGTTGTAAGTTGAATTGTTGAAATTTCTTGTTCATGATCTGTTTTCTTGTTCTTCATTCTTGATTCTTTCTCTTCATTTCTGATTACTGATTTCATCCTTATTCATCTAATCCAGTTCAAATTCGTTATAAGTTTTTTTTTTTTTTTTTTTTTTTTTTTTTTTCTTTTGATCAATTTTTTTCCTGTTTTTCATCTTTCTTACATTCTTCTCAAATATGTCTTCTAATCCTCTGCTTATGGCTGAACATTCATCACAAAATTTTCCTCAAAGTCAAGATTTCACCAGTCCATACTACTTACATCCTACAGACAGCACAACATGTCAATTAGTTTCCATCAAATTCAATGGGGAAGGTTTTGGAGATTGGAAGAGGTGTATGTTAATCTCAATTTCATCCAAAAACAAGTTAGGTTTCATTGATGGTAGTATACCTGAACCAACAACAGATGATAAATTGTATTCAGCATGGAAAAGATGCAATGATCTAATGATATCCTGGATCTTGTTCAATCTTGATCCAACTATTGCCAAAAGTGTGCTATATCTGCAAACAGCCAAGGACATTTGGGACGATCTTGAAGAAAGATATGGCTATGTATCTGCTCCGCAACTCTATTCCCTCCAACAACAAGTTTCTGAGATTATGCAAGGCTCCAAAAATGTTGCTGAATTTTTTACTGAAATCAAAGGAATATGGGATAAAATCAGTGAAGCATGTCCTTTACCTGTATGCACATGTAATCAATGTACCTGTAATCTAACTCAAAAGATCTTCAAGCAACAGCAAGATCTCAGGTTGATGCAATTTCTCATGAAATTGAATGATGAATTTGGATCCGTGAGAGGAAATATCTTGATGATGAATCCCCTGCCAAATCTTACACAAGCTTATAGGTTACTAATGCAGGAAGAGAGACACAAAGCACTCACAACTGCAAACAACACTTCAGCTGTTGAGACTGTTGCCTTGGCAGGCAACAAAGGAAAATACAATGATTACAAACCATATTCACAAAATCTTGGATACTCAAGAAACTTCCTACAGAACAAAACTAGAGGAGGAAGGTTTATGCAAGGCAATGGTAACAAAAGACCACCTAGTAGCTATTTTTGTGATCACTGTAAGATACCTGGTCATAGCACAGAAAGGTGTTTTGAGCTTCATGGATATCCACCAGGGTACACTGCTTACAAGGACAAAGGAAAAAAATTTGCAGCAACATGTACAGATGAAAACCAGTCTCATCAAAAACATCAGACTACAACAGACTCCTCCAAAACTGATCAAGAACAACAACTCAGAACTTACCTTCTTAACCTTCTGAATAAACCTCAAAATGATACTGAAGTTGATACAAAAACTGGTATTCAAAATGACAATGATGTTCAGGCTCTCATGGCAGGTATACCTTATTGTTTTTTAACTTGTACAAACAATACTTGGATTCTGGACAGTGGAGCATCTGATCACATGTGTTCTGACTTGAGGCTTTTCTCTACACATAATTCAATCTTGCATACTAGAACTAATATTACTATCCCTGATGGTAGACATGTCTTAGTTCATAACACTGGCACAGTCATATTGAATGAACACATCACTTTATATAATGTCCTACATGTACCTGACTTTCATTACAACTTAATTTCTGTAAACAAATTATGTGTTGACAAGAAGTGTACAATAGCATTCACTGCTGATAAATGCTTTATACAGGGCCCTTCAATGAATGTGCCACAAGTTCTTGGTAAAGTAAAAGCTGGTCTCTACAATGTTCAGGCTGGTTCTTTCATACAATCAACTGCTTGCATCTCTGTTATAGAATCTGCTAAATTGGGGCATCTAAGATTAGGACATGTTCCTTTTGATCACTTAAAGCTTGTTCATCCTGACATACACTTGAATCCTAATAAATGTGACTCCATATGTACTATATGTCCAGCAGCTAGACAAACTAGATCTTCATTTCCTATAAGTAGCATAAAAACTGTTAGAAAATTTCAAATGTTACATTTAGATGTTTGGGGTCCTTACAAACACTGCACCTATAATGGATGTAATTCTTTTCTTACTATAGTTGATGACTTTACTAGATCCACTTGGGTGTTTCTTTTAAAATCAAGAACTGATGTTACTAATGTCATTGCTCAATTCTTGAAGTTTTTAAATACTCAGTTTGATGCAAAGGTTGAATGTATAAGGTCTGATAATGCTCTGGAATTAACTGAAGGATCAATCAAACAGCTTTATCTCAATCAAGGTATTTTACACCAAACCAGTTGCAGTAACACACCTCAGCAAAATGGTGTCGTTGAAAGAAAGCATAAACACCTCTTGGAAACAGCAAGAGCCTTACTTTTTCAATCCAAGCTTCCAATTAAATACTGGGGTGAATGTATACTGTGTGCAACTTATCTCATAAACAGAATGCCCCTCAAAAGCCTCAATTTCATCACACCCTTTGAAAAATTATATGAACATAAACCCTCCTATGATCATTTAAAAACATTTGGATGCCTTTGTTTTGTTTCTTCTTCCACCACTCACAGAACTAAATTCAACCCAAGAGCTTCACCATCAGTTTTCATTGGATACTCACCTACACAAAAGGGGTACAAAATTCTAAATTTAACCACCCACAAAATTTCAGTTTCAAGAGATGTTCAGTTCCATGAACATCATTTCCCTTTTCACTATCCATGCCCAATATCCTCTTCTATTCCATCACCTTCCACTGATTTCCCTTCTACCATATATCTTCCCACACATACACCCTTTACATCTATTTCACCAGGTGATATTCCAGATATATTCACCTCTAACCCCTCTCCCTCACATACAAACCTTGTTGATATTTCAGAAATAACACCTATACCTAATCCTCCTCTCAGACAGTCTTCCAGACCCACCAAACCACCCTCTTATCTCAGTGAATATGAATGTCCTTCCATCAAACATTGGTGTAATCTTGTATCTTTTTCTGATCTTCCACTAACTCATCTTGCTTTAGTGTCAAATGTTTGTAATATTACAGAACCTACAAGTTATAAAGAAGCATCAGCACAGTCAGAATGGGTTGAAGCTATGAACAAGGAAATACATGCTCTAATAAAGAACAACACCTGGGACATTGTTGATTTGCCTCCTGGAAAAAAGGCTATAGGCTGCAAATGGGTATACAAGGTAAAGCTCAAACCAGATGGCACTTTAGAACGATGCAAAGCAAGACTAGTTGCTCAAGGATATACACAGAAATTTGGGGTAGATTATGAGGAAACTTTTTCTCCTGTTATCAAAATGACAACCATAAGAGCCTTAATTGCAATTGCAGCAGGCAAAGGGTGGGATATATTTCAATTAGATGTTAACAATGCTTTCCTTCATGGTGATCTTAATGAAGAAGTATACATGAGAATGCCCAAAGGAATTGAAAATCCTGGGAATAAGTTCTGCAAACTCAACAAATCCCTATATGGGTTGAAGCAAGCAAGCAGACAATGGTTTTTTAAGCTGCATACTGTACTGTTACATCAAGGATTTGTACAATCCAAACACGATTATTCTCTCTTCATCAAAAAAGGGGTTCAGACATCACCATTGTTGCTATTTATGTTGATGATATCCTGGTAACTGGTACAAATCACAATGATATACAAACCCTAAAAGCTCATCTTGACACAATCTTCAGCATTAAAGATTTGGGCATCTTACATTATTTCCTTGGTATAGAGGTATCTTACTCACAAGCTGGGATCATTCTCACTCAAAAAAAGTTCACAAAATCTCTCCTTGACAATTGTGGTTTTGATCTTTCCAAATCTGCTCCTGCTCCCTTATCCTTAAACACCAAACTCCTGGATAATTCAGGTGACTTGTATGCTCATCCAGACCATTATATAGGGCTGGCAAAAGCTGACCCGACCTGCTAACCTGATCTGAAACCGACCCGAAATTAGCGGGTTTGGGTTTAGATTTTTGACCCAATTAATTAAATGGGTCAACCCGACCTGATCTGTTTATTAAATGGGTTAGGTTCAGGTTGAATATTTAAACCCGAAAAAAACCTGTTTAACCCATTTATTAAATGGGTCAATCAGGTCAGGTCGACCCATATTTAACCCATTTAATAACCCATTGAAAATTTTAATTTTTAAATAACTTAATATTTAAAAGTAATGTCATAATGTGATCCAGCCTGGCGAGTGGCGGCAGCGTTGTACTGTGCAAGAAATGAAGAAAGGCATTGCAAATTTGAAATTGAAATCAGAAATTGAAATCCGGATCCCTACTAAACTAAACCCTAAAAGATAAAAGATAAAAGTTTTATCATAAAACCCTAAACGGCTCCTCACTTCCGCCTCCTTCCTCTTCCTAAACTGTGCAACTGCGACTCATTCATGTTCTTCGCCTCTTCGGTCTTCGTCTTCCTCAAACTGCGGCTGCGCCTTCTTCCTCTTTCTTCTTTCTTCTTCTTCCTCTTTCTTCTTCTTCTTCCTTCTGCCGAACTGCCGAAGTATCTTAGCTCCATTTCTCCAATCATCATCTTCTTCTTCATTCTTTCGGTGTAAACTGGGTTAGTTCATTTTGGTTTACAGTTATTTTGGTTTACTTTTTTTTTTTTGATAATTTTCGTTTTACAGTTATTTTGGTTTACAGTATCTTCGCCTCTTTGGTATTTACTTTCGTTTTACAGTATCCATTTCTGGGTTCGAGTTTTAGTTTTTGTGTTTGTTCTTTGTATTCTGAGTATACTGATATTCAATCAATTTTGTGTTTGTTCTTGGTGTTCTGTGTATTCATTTTGTGTTTGGTGTTTGTTCTGTTATTTCTGACTTCTGTGTATACTGATATTCAATGTATGATTGTATTCTGAGTATTGCTAAGTTATTTACTGTTTACATCTGTGAATTATTATGAAATGTGAATATAATATATGGGTCAAATGGGTCAAATGGATCAAATGACCTGAAATATATGGGTTGAATGACCTGAAAAAAAAAAGCAGGTTAAATGGGTCATTTTCAGGTTGACCCGACCTGAAACAGATCAGGTCGGGGTTTCAATTTTTGACCCATTTAATTAAATGGGTCAGGTTCAGGTCAAGGGTCTAGTGACCCATTTATATATGACCCGAACCTGAAAACGACCCAACCCGACCTGTTTGACACCCCTACCATTATAGATCCTTGATTGGAAAGCTCAATTTTTTGACTCATACAAGACCAGATTTGTCTTTCTCTGTCCAAACATTGAGTCAATTCATGCATACCCCAAGGCAGCCACATGTTGATGCTCTGCATCATGTATTGAGATACGTCCATGGAACCACAGGACAAGGCATTTTATTACATGGTTCAGCACAACTTACCCTTCAGGCATTCTCAGATAGTGACTGGGCAGCTTGTCCAAATTCTCGAAGGTCTGTTACTGGATATGTGATGTTACTTGGACGTTCACCTATATCTTGGAAGTCTAAAAAACAAGCCACAGTCTCAAGAAGCTCCTCTGAAGCAGAATACAGAGCCATGGCTTCAGCTGCATCAGAAATCACTTGGTTGATCCAGCTTCTTCAAGACCTAGGTGTATACAATTTAGAACCTGTTCTTCTACATTGTGACAACATGTCAGCCATACACATTGCAAAAAATCCAGTCTTTCATGAAAAAACTAAACACATAGAAGTGGATTGTCACTTTACTCGAGATAAGGTTCTTGAAGGTCTTCTTCAGCTCACATATTTACCTACCCAAAATCAACTAGCTGATGTCTTCACAAAGGCTCTGCCATCACCTCAATTTTGTAAGCTTCTAACCAAGCTAGGAGTTGTTAATACCACTCCAGCTTGAGGGGGGGTGTTGGAGCTGATGACTTATCATCCGCTACGGTTTTATTTTCTTCTCTGTAATTGACTATATATAGCACAAGGCATTAACCCTCTTATTTTAGTAAATGACCTCATGTATATATATAGGCTATTTTTTCTCTTTTTGAATAACATTTTTTGATAATTCCAGAAAACATTCTTCTCCCATCTTCCTTCTTCTCCTCCTTCTTTCTGATCTTCTATGTTTTTCCTTGTTTTGTTTTTGCTGATTTCATCAAAGGACATTAATTAAGTATAATGTGAATGATTTATAGTGTAAATTTTTATATCATTAATAATGAAAGTTTGATCAATTTTTCATTACCACATAAGACCACATATTCAAGTGGCAACGCATTAGAATGAATTTTATGAATAAAATGAGCTTGTTTAAGGAGAATAACCATCTTTGAAGCTTTCTTATTACTTTTATCATCCTCACAAGATTCAGCTTCAACATCACTTTTGTTGCTACAATTTTCAATTTTTCATTTACTATTTACTAAATTCCCCACAATTTGCAAACTATTTACGAATTCAAAACAATTAGTCATAAATTTGCGAACTTTTTACAAAAAGAACATATACAAAACACAAAATGAGAAGATGAATCAAAGAATTCAAAGAACATATTGAAATGGAAGAATTTCGGTCATGAAGATTCGAATCAAAGAATACAAAAAATTTCGGTGCAGAATGAGAAGATGAATCAAAGAATTCAAAGAGGAAGATTCGAGTACCTGATGCGATGCACACTTGAGAGAAATTAGAAGACTGGTACTGGCCGTCGGAGGATGAACGGTGGTGCACTGGAGAGTGGAGAGGATGAGAAGGATGAACGACGCACGGTTTTTTCAGTTTAGTAAGGATGTTGGTTTTTTCAGATTAGGGTTTAGGACCTGGGAATATGAACTGGGCGCGGGATTTACTGGCACTTGGGAATATGAATTGGGCGGTTATTTCAATTTTTTTACTATTTTAATAGGGCGGTTTTTCTTATTTTTCTTTTTTTTTTATACGCTCTTTGTTTACTAAATTCCCACCTATTTAAGTGTGGAAAATAAACCGTTTAAAATCTCTGCTTTTTTTTAGACAGTTATTCAAGTGTTTAAAATAAAGTGTCTAAAAACTTCATATTTTATTGCAGTGTTTATCAAGAGATATTCTTACCAAAACTACATTAACATTCTATTAATATTCTCACCATTTTATATCGGTTACCAAACGAGTTGTAAGTACTCAAAACCTTCAAATCAGAAGCTCAAATTTTAACCGACTACACCTTGGTATATAAGCTTGATAGAAACAAATTTCATCCGTTTGAACTAGACCACATACACAATATTGATCCTAAGTTTAATGACCCATTATATTGGTAATCTAGGTCTATTAGATCATCTATACATGTTAATGATACTAATTAAATTAAAAAGAGTGAAATGATTCTATTTAGAATAGTGGATAATTCGATAGTGTCTTATACTCTAATTACAACAAAATTAAGGTAGATTGGATACATGATAAAAATTCTAATTTTGACAATCTTTTCAGTAGTTAGACTTAGACCCCAAATGATCAGCATAATTGTTACCCTTAAGATCCACTAATTTCAATTGCTTTTCCAAATCTTCCTCGCCTTCTTCATTGTGTTTGTCTCCTTCTTGTTGATTGTCAATGCTAAGACCCTTTAAGCCCATTTGATTGTCATCAGTTACCAACACTTCCTTGATTTTGCCCCATAAAACTGCATAGAGGCCCATTACTATCAACATTGATCCGATAGCCTGCAAATCAAATCACAATCAAGCCACAAAAAATGTTAAGCCCATGATGTTGAGAAATTAAGTCCAAGGGACTTAATTAGAAGGGTTGCTTATTGGTGTATATTATGCTGGACCCACCACTCTTGAAAGATTCGCATTAAAATTTAATTAGAAATGTGTAAAAGATCAATGTAATTAGGGGTACTTACGTTCCAATATAGAGCTTTTCCATACTCAAGGCCCAACTAAGTAAAGCAACAATCACCAACAACAGAGGGCTGAACACAGATACATACAAGGGGCCCTCTCTTTGGATTACCCATGACATTAGGCAAACACCAATTCCTGAGCCTACAACACCCTGTATACGTATATTTAAATTAGCAATATTGAAATTACTTCATTTTACAAAATTAGCAATATGATTATATGATGTATAATAGAAAAAATTCCTAAAAGAATTTACCGCATTGATAGTGGCAACCAATCTAATATTAGAGCTTAAGGACCAATCAGATAATGTATGATTTGTACATGCTGCTATGACAACACATTGAATGGCAGCCATGAAAATGGTGTAAGGAGCTTCGTAATTCTCACTTAATTTTGCCTAAACAAATAAGTGGATTTTTATTAATATTGATACATAAATAAATAATGTAATGCTATATAGAAATAGAAATGAACTTACTTGGATGATGAACCAAATAGCCATAGCAAGGTTGCTAGAGCATTAGAAGCATTATTATTGGATGTATTAAATGTGTTATGATGAGTATAATGCCATTGGATTTTGGGTTGACGTATGTCAATAGATGGCCATGATAAAATGATAGTAGCATTGCACCACCAACACACACAATGGTTCCTAATATTTTTGCTTGCTCTCCCCTATTCTTCATTCCAATTGCTTCTAACCCCCCCCCCCCCCCCCCCCCTCTCTCTCTCTCTCTCTCTCTCTATCTATCTATCTATCTATCTATATATATATATATATTCACCAACATCCAACAAAGAAAATCTATTAAGGTATTTTGATTAGCTGAAAATTAAAGAAAGACATTTAACTAACTCATCTTCCAAAAGGAAGCTAGCTAGCTAATTGATAGGAGTGATAGAATTAAAATTTACTCGAAAGGAACAGTGAGGATGAAAGTGAGTGTTGGAAGCATATTATTCAAAGCACAAGTAATGGTTCAGTCCAATAAAATATAATATTTGATTTAAGGTTGCCCTATAATATACAAGTTTATTTACGTACAAATCAAAATTTACCAATACATTAACATATATAGCTGGAGAATATGTATATATTGTTCAACTATGTTTACTAATTAGTACTTATAAGTTACTTTTGTATTTAGAGACTTAGGGTCTGTTTGGTATAAAAATTTTGGGCCTAAGTAAGGGAATCATTTAAGCCAATTTGTTACCCAATATTTGGTATAGAATTATTGTAACCCAATCCATTACCTCAAGGAATCCATTACCCTTATTTTGTTACTGGTCCATTTACTCCAGTAACAAAACACATCACTTTCTATTTCCTGCTAATTACATCCTCTCTACTCATATTACATCCTTTCTTCAGTTTTGCTCCTGTGTTCGTTCAAATCTCCTTCAACAAGACAAAAACTCTGGTATGTTTTCTCTAAATTTTTTGATATTTACTCCTTTTGATTCTTTGATGTTAATTTTTTCCTGTTTTGATTTTAATTTTTTTGCTCAATTTGGTTGTGTAAGATGAACCCTAAATTTTTTGAATTGTTTACGATTTTCTGTGATTCTATCTTATTTTGATTTGTGGTATTTGATTAGTATGATTTTCTTCTGGTTGTTGTTTAATTTTTTGATTAGGCAAACTAGGGTTTCAACTACTCCTTTTCAGAGGAATAATGCAATTCTTGTGAGCCACAGGCAAGTACTCTATTTTTCTGGGCTTTTAAAACTTTTTTTTGAGCAAAATTGATGTGTTGTTTCATTTTTGGTTGATTATATTTTTGATTAATCAGTATTTGAATGTAATTGATGTATCAAGTATTTTGGCGATGAAACATATTTACTTGTTTGTCTTCACGAGCTACCTATTTACTAATATTACAGTTAAAAAATTATTGATGCACTCATTACTAATCTTTTCTAACCTAACCATAAAAGATTGTGATGGAATGAGTATTATTTTGGGTAAAGGAGTGCTTTTATCTGTGCTGTGTTAAATTGCTAATGAGGTCAATATATTTGGGGCAAATTCCATATTTTTGAAAACTAATTTGGCTCATCATGTTTTATTACCAAATATATATGTAATTTTGAGGTTCTAAAGTTGGATTTTTTTAGTAAAAAGATTGAATTTCAATGAAATAAGGTGGGCTATATGTATACCAGTGAAAGCTAAGTTGATTTTGAATGATGCCTGAAGTTCCTTTTATCTTAGTTTAAAATCTTGAATGAGAACAGTTGGTTCATGAAGAGTAGAACATGCTCTTATAGAACCAAAATTATGATGGCTATATTTGTTAAGTTGCTTAGTTATTGTGAAAAAATTAGGGGCTGGGGGTTCCTACTTCCTTCTTGAAATATATTACATAAGCTTCCGTTCAATGTTTTTCTACATATGGCACCTCTTCATCTGTCTTTTCTAATTATTTTCCCTATGCAATCTAGTCACCTGGTTTAAAAATAGTATTTGATTCTTTAGCATAAATCCTCCATTTCTATGAAAACGATACACATCAATACTTGATTACTGGAATTTCTATCCTCCAAGCATTATTTGATTCTCTGAATATTTTCCTTTTTGTTCGATGAAATTCCAAATGGAACAATTTATGGAACTATTTATGGAACTATCTTTTTTCAGCTATATTTAATTGACCTTATCCAATAATTATGCTTGTATATATAATTACATGATAGTGAAAACTTTTTGTTTGATTTTGATTTTTGAGTCTAATTTTTGTTGTACAGCTTCTAATTAATTCTCATAAGTGGATCGAATTATGCAATCCTTACGGAAAAAAGACGTCTAAAACAACTTCAATTGGTAGTAACAAATGTAGTTGTAGTTCTTATGATGTATTGGGTTTGGTATATGACAAGTGTTGCTACGATTAGGGGTGTTCAATTGATCCAAAGTAAAAGAGATAGAAAAATATTGCGCTTAAAAATTATGCATCACTTAATACAAGAAAGTGATGTGCATTGCAAAAGTGAACTTCGGGTTAATAGACAAACCTTTAATATTATTTGTGAGATGCTTAAAGAGATTGGAGGCCTCGGACAAAAAATATGTCTCTTGATAAGATAGTTGCCATGTTTTTGTACACTTTAGCTCACCATAAAAAAATAGATCTATTGCTCACTTTTTCATAAGAAGTGGAGAGACCGTGATTCGGCAATTCAACTTATGTCTGAGGGCTATACTTAAGTTGCATGACCATTTGCTTTACAAGCCCACACCAATATTAGAAGAATGTGAAGAAGAAAGGTGGAAACCTTTTAAGGTACTAGTTGCTTAATCATCTATTTTTTTACCCATAATCTTATGTGTATTTATAAGAGTGATTTTGTTTATTTGATTTTATAGAATTGTTTAGGAGCGCTGGATGGTACCTACATAAATGTTAACTGTACATCCCCAAGATCGTGGTAAATATCGGACAAGAAAAGGTACCATTGCTATGAATGTGTTGGGTGTTTGTGCACCCAACATGCGATTTATCTATGTTCTTCCGGGTTGGGAAGGCTCTGCTCACGATGTCCGTGTCCTTCGCAATGCTCTCACTAGGCCAAATGGCTTTAGGGTTCCTAGAGGTAAATTTAACATGTATTTATTAAAAGAAGAATTATATAGTTAATAAAACTCACTTTAATCATCTAATTTCAATAATTTTGAAGGTAACTATTATTTGGTCTATGGGGGGTATACAAACTGTGAGGGTTTTCTTGCTCCATATAGAGGGCAACTATATCATCTTAAGGAATGGACAGATAGACAACCACAAACTGCAGAAGAGTATTACAATATGAAGCATGCTCGAGCAAGAAATGTACTTGAAAGATGTTTTGGGTTACTTAAAAGGAGATGGAGTATACTTAGAAGCCCCTCCTTTTTCCCTATTCGAACTCAAGGACGTATTGTGATGGCTTGTTGTTTACTTCATAATTTAATAAGGAAAGTGATGCCCACAGATGATTTAGAAGAAGAGAATATGAGTAATGACGATTCTGATAACGATTCCGATGATGAAGTTGAATACAGTACTACAATAGCTATTTCTGATCGATGGACTAATTATAGAAATACGTTAGCTCAAGATTTGTTTAATGCTTGGAGGGAAAGGGTTAGACAAGGTTTGTACTAAACGATAGTTTAATTGTTTGAATGTTACGTCTGCCACACAATCATACCAATAGATTCTTTAAGAACAAGATTCATACATTTCTAGTTTCTTATACTTTCTGATTATTGTGCACTGACAAAATATAAATAATTTCACTTTAGTTTATATGTATATTGCAGGTACTTGAGAATGGAGGTGAATACCATTAGCAAAGAAGGAAGTAGTAGAGAGAGGGGCAAGAATAAGCGCTTTTGGACATGTCAAGAAGATTCGATGCTAATAAAGTATTTACACCAATTGTCTACTGATCCTAAGTGGAAAGGTGAGGGCGGTTTTAAAAATGGTTACATGAGTAGGTTGGAAGAGTTGATTAATGGTGAGCTTTCTAGTTGTGGTTTGAAGGCTTTTCCGCACATAGAATCAAGAATCAAACATTGGTCAGAGAAATACAATGCACTAGCTGAGATGTTATCTACTTCGGGATTTGGATGGGATGCCGATAAGAAGATGTTGCAAGTAGAGAGAGCAGTGTTCGATGAATGGGCAAAGGTAAAGTTTTCTGGGATCTTTTATACATTACTTTCTGAATATTGTGCAAAAGGTCTACTGGTATGTTTTTGTTTCTTGTTTTGGGTTTTGTAGATGGGGTTTTTGAAAGGTACATGCAAGTTTCGTGCCATTATTCAATGCTTCTGTACACTTCATTTAAGTTTATTGTTGATTTGTCCATTATTCAATGTACATGAGAGTAGGGTCTGTTAGGATTCTGAGCAGGGACTGTAGCAGTCCACATGATTGCTTCAATATTTTATTTCTTGTTTTGGAATAGGTTCATAAGAAGGCTAAATAGGATTGTATGGGGTACCTTTTCCTCACTATGACATCTTTGAGGAGATTTATGCTAAAGATAAGGCCACGGGTGATCTAAGTGAGTCTTTTGTGGAAGCAATCAATTGCATAGATGTTGAAGTTACAAAGAAGTCAATTTCATAGCTAGTGATGAGGAGGATGATGTGGATTCAAGAAGTCAGTCGACTACTCACTCTATACAATTCAAGAAGCGCTCGATTAAACAAGAGAATGATAATTCAACATCTTCAAAAGAACCCAAGCTCAAGGAATTGAAACGAAAGAAAAATCTTCAAAGTGATGTTGATAATTTGGTTTCTTCTCTTCATGAAGCTACAAGTAATTTCGGAAAAATTTTTGATAATATTAATGTTAATCTTGGCACGATGGCTAATGCGTGGGCCAAAGCCGAGGAGAGAGAGCAGAAGATGGATGAAAAAGTGAATAAATTCTTGGAAGAGGTTATGAAATTAGATGGCATCTTACCCTCTGAAGCTATAGAACTACTACAATTCTCATTGTTGAAGAACACAAGCTTCGCATCTTTTATCAAGCTCATTCGAACCTCAAGAAACAATATGTGCTCGATCTTCTTAAGAAAAAGTGAATGTGGTCTTCTAAAAAGACATGAGTTGAGATGTTGTTATTAGAGGTTGAACTTGTAGTATGTGCTTGCAGATTATTAGTTGAATACTTGAATAACAATATTGCAAATTGCTATGTTTGATCTTATTTAGGCTTGAACTATGTTGAGTTTTATCAAGGAAATCTTGTTTTAATGTTTGCTTAAGTTAATTTTTGTACAAAAATGGACAAAATGCCCTTTGCAGATTATTACAAAAAAATCAACTTATGTGACAAACCAAAAAATAAGTAAGGGAAACGTAAACAAATGTTTCTCTTACATTGTTATACCAAACAACATATAATCATAACCCTTACCTTTACCCTTACCCCTCTTTATTAATTCTCTTTCCCTTACATTTTCTCTTCCCATACCAAACACCCCTTAGAGTGTTATATCTCTTACATTATCATTTATATGATATACTTTCCTTTTAATTCATTGTTTAATTTTTATTATGTTTAAAATATACAAAAGTAATGGAGTAACTACACATAATTAATTAAGGAGTTACTTCTATATAGTATCTGACTAATTTATTATATTATTGAATAATTATACAAAATAATACTTCTGTTAAAGGGAAACAATAAGAGCTATTCTATATAATATGTAGTTATTATTCACATTTCACACTAATAGTTTAATATCAGAACAAATACCTACTTAGTACTTAGTACTTACCCAAAAACCAAACACAAGAAGAATTGAAAGAGAATTTGTTTAGTGATTTTAGACCGCTTTTCCCTGCACAAAACTCTCTACGGTTAATATATTTGATGTGAACATAGTATCTCATTAGATAAGACGACCACAATAATAGATAACAATTGACCATGATAATATTAATAATTTAATATCCATTCCAATAATTTGTCGAGTCGATTTAATTTTGAGTTGGTCATATTTGATTCAACTAACAAAAATTTATTACTATATCGCTCCAAATATCAATAATTATCAACTAATTTTTTATTAAAATTTTAAAATTAATTCTAAACCTTTGAAATCTTTAGTCATGGAATATTAACTCAATAAAAAAAGTTTGACAAAAATATTATAAGTTAATATTTTTTTTGAAGGTAATTTTATACTTGAATATTGAATTTGAATTCCAAAAAATACCAAACTTTTGAAAAAGTTGTATATATAATTGATCAAGGTTCTATCGAGTTAAGTTGAATCAGATTTTGAATACTATGTGCGTGAAACGTGGGGAACATAGTATTAAAAATTTCTAATCAATAATCGTGATTTATAAATTATCCAAAAAAAAAAATAATATTAAAATAAATAAAACCAAAAAAATACATTAAAATAATAAAATTCTCACCTTATCATATTCTACCACATAAAGGTAATTTATTAACCTCATAAATAAGCGTTTATCATATTCTACCTCATAAATAAGCGTTATTTGTTAAGATTTTCTATATATCAAAAATTATTCAAGAATACCAAATTAAGACTGATTTGCATGACAGCAGTCTTCCAATTCACGAATCAGTGAATCACCATATACCACGTTCTTTTACGGCTAATGCCTGTATTATGAACTAATTAAGTAGTAATTATACCTATTTTCTATATTTAAGCCTTATTTTGCTTTTGTTTTTAAGTTTTAACCTTCCTTTCCTTTTACCAATAAGCCATCTTTCAAGGATTATTGATTATTGATTACATTAATTGGTAATAAATTATTGAACATTTAGGGTATATACACCTAAATTTGTATATACTACATATTTAGTATAGTAGTTGGACTAAAATAAATATATTATAAGTCCAATTAAATGTGTCATGGTATCATTTATTTAATTTATTTATTTATTTAATAATTAGCATCATATTACTAAAATACCCTTTGACCTTTTCAGTTGACCTTGACTTTCGGTCAATAGGCTTTTTCTGGAATTACCATATTCCTTGAATGGCCCATGGGCCGGTTACCTCTAAAAAACCCTAACTCCCCACTTTCCCACAATGTATGGCTCTCCTTGTTTTTAGATGAATAACTGTCCATTCTTCCCATGACCAGTCCACCTCCCATTACTCCCACTACTCCCATGATCTTCCACCTCTCCTCTCTGAAGTAACTTCCTCCTTCAACATTATAAATAGGGACAACCATCAGAGAGGAGAAGACATCTGAAAATAACCCTCTTAAGCATTCTTGCTCATACTCCACTTCATTAGCCTACCAACATTCCAATAATATCACCCACTGCATCTTTTTGTATTCATTCTGTAATCACTTACTCCATATTCTCATATCCACGTTCTAACTTGAGCGTCGGAGGGGTTTTCCGGGAGATCACCCCCCGGACAAGGCTAACGTGTTGATTTGCAGGAATTCAAGTCGCTTCCTTCCACGAGTCGCTGCTCTTGATAACGCTTCTGCTAAACGGTATTTCAAGTGTATCCCACTTCCTCGTTTCATTACCGAAACAAAATGCCTCGAAGAATTTGATGAATCATTACTTTGATTCATAAGTTTTGTTTGATGAATCATTACTTTGATTCATAAGCTTTGCTTGGTGAAACCTTACTTTGATTCGTAAGCTTTGCTTAGTGAAACATTACTTCGATTCATAAGCTTTGCTTGGTGAAACACTTTTGTTTCAAAAAGAGGTATTGTTTGATGCATAGCTCTACAAATAGAGGTTGCATGCCATCTCCATATCATTTCTTATTTCTCTCTTAAGAATACTCCCATTCTTATTCTTCCTTTCATGAGATAATATTGAGAGAGTAATTAACTCTTAATATCATCAAAGTTCTTAATTTCCTTGTGCTAGGATTTTGTTGTGTAGATTTTATCTCATTGTGAATTTCATTTTATCATCCCAAGCACCCTTGTGGGAGAAATATCACAATAGGAAAGTGCATAAACGCTTTTTACTCATATCAAGTTTCCGAGTGACTTTTTTGATTGTAGCAACCATATTTTCATCGTCTCCTTGGTGATTCAACAAGAGTTCAAAGCCATATACAAAAGATTACAAATAGTGTAGATTTATCTTGTAACACATATTTGTAATACATCATTATTGTAATATAAATTAAGTATATCAAATCAATAAAGAAATATTAAAAAGTTAAGTTTACAAAGAGTAGTTAAGTAACCAATTAATTGCTTCAAGAAAAAAGCATGATTGGCTAGCTCCTACTTGTTTAAACTAGTATATATGCCCTTTTACACTTTAGTTACATTCTATTCTATTTTTATCTTCAATAAACTACTTGTATTTGTGTTGTAATTGCTTTTACGTGATAATGTATAGTTATGCGTTTATTGTTAATTACTTTTGTATATTTTTTTTAAATCTCTATAAATTAGCATGATGTGGTAGATGAAGATTTGATGATTTCTGGAATTTATGTTTTTGAAAGATACAGTTTTTCTTCCTTGTTCTTTATTACAGGGTAACTTGTTCTATATATACATGAGCATTGTTCTATTAAGAAACTGAATAATAACTGATAAAGTAACTGCCTAACATTACATAACTGAATGATAAAGAAACTTCCTTCCCATACTCCCCCTCAAGTTAGGTCGTGGGATCACCGATGCCTAACTTGCATAAAGTGCTATTGAAGATTTCTGATGAAACTGCTTTTGTAAGAATGTCAGCTAGTTGGTCCTTAGATCTAATAAAAGGGAGACGGATGACCTTGCTCTCTAGTTTCTCCTTGATAAAGTGTCGATCAATCTCTACATGTTTCGTTCGATCATGTTGGACTGGATTTTTAGAGATGCTTATTGCTGCTTTGATATCACAATATACAAGACTTGCCTGTGTCTAGTGAAAAACCAGCTCTCCTAAAAGTTTCCTGATCCACAGAATCTCTGTAACTCCTTTTGCTATCCCTCTAAATTCTGTTTCAGCACTGGATAGAGCTACTACCTTCTGTTTTTTACTCTTCCAAGTGACTAAATTACCCCCTACAAGAGTGAAGTACCCCGAGGTAGACTTCCTGTCGTCCCGATCACCAGCCCAATCTGCATCTGTATAACCAACAAGATCAAGATTATCATTTTTTGAGTAGAAAACTCCCTTATTACTGGTTCCCTTTAAGTATCTCAGGATCCTCAAGATTGCTGCCATGTGCTCCACTTGAGGTCGGTGCATGAACTTGCTTACAATCCCTACTGTGTAGGTAATATCTGGTCTCGTGTGGGATAAGTAGATCAGTTTTCCAACCATCCTTCTATAACGATCTTGATCTGCCACTTCTGCCCCTTCAACGATTTGTAGGCCATGATTAGCTACTATAGGAGTATTCGCTGGCTTGCAATCTAACATGCCTGTTTCTGCTAAGAGATCTAAAATGTCACTACTAGATAAAAGAGCATAGGCAACACCCTTTGGCAACGGTTTATTTTATAGCAACAGCTTTAGCAACGGGTACAATAAAACCGTTGCAATAGATAAGAAAAGGCAACGGGTTCAAGTAAACCGTTGCAAAAGATTAGAAAAGGCAACGTGAACCCCCCAATCTGAAAAAATAAAATGCGATTTTAAAAAAAAAAATAAAATAAAAAAAAATAAAAAAAAAATACAAAAGAAGCGTGCTGCTGGAGGCGGAAGAAAGAGAAAACCCAAAAACAAACCCTAAACTTCGATTCCATTACCATACTTGCTCGCTGAGTCGCTTCCTCTTCTCTTCGTCTCTTCCTGCCTTCCTCTTCCTCAATCCTCTTCAATTCCGTTACCATACTTCGACAGACGACAGTTGGAGCTTGGAGTGTTCGATTCGACAGACGACAGAGTACAGACAGACGACTGAAAGTTCGCTTCGTCGCTTCGAGCCTTCGACAGTTCGACGGCCGACGCTCCCTCTTCCTCTTCGCTTCGAGCTCTTCCTCTTCGTCAGGTCTGTTCGTGTCTTCGTGAGTACTGAGTTCGTCAATGGTGAGTACTGAGTAACTGAGTACAGTGACTCAGTGAGAGTGAGTTCCATGCTTTTTCCATTACTTATTTAATTGTTAATTTGTTAGTGTAAATGTGTAATTGTTAATTTGTTTAATTGTTTCATAGTTTCATAGCTTCATGCCTTCATTAGTTCATTGGTAATTTGTTCCTCGTCCAGTCCGCCACAGCCACTGACACTGACTGCAATCCAAGTTGCTTCGTGAGTCGTGACCTTCGTCGCTTCGACCTTCGAGCCTTCGACAGTTTGATTTTGGTTTTACTTTCACTTTCATCCTTCTCAACACTCCATGTCTGATGATAAGGTTTTACTTTCACTTTTTTCTGCTTATTTTGGTTTATTTTGTGGGATCTACAAATTTTTTCGCTTCTTTTGGTGCAAAGAATTCTGGGTTTTTTTGGGTTTTTTTGGGGGGGTTTTTGGGGTATTGTATTTTTTATGCTGGTGATTGATTTTTGTTGATCTTTTAGCTAATTTTGTGTGTTGTTTAAGTTTGAATCATGAAAATTAGTTATGTTTTTGGTCACTGATAGTTGTTGAAATTGATTTGACTGCATTTCAGTTAAGCTACTTTACTAATTAGCTATTTAGGGTTCCATCAATTTTTAATTTTTCCCTTTTTTTTGGGTTGAGAATCCCTATTCCAGATCTCTAATTCTTCTGGGTTGTTTACAAAATTAGGTTAGAATCTTTCTTCTTGCTACAACATTACAAAACTTATCCCTTTTGTATCCTTTTTTTACTTGTGGGTGAGCTTTTTGATAGTTTTCCCCCTTTTTTAGGTAAACTTTTTGTTCATTGTAAGAACAATTATTGGTTAAGCTAGTTTCTCTATATGGTTAATGTTAATGTTGTTTGCTTCTTTAGGTCATTATTCTCAGATTCTTTACTGATTTATCAAGTTTGTTTTCATCGTTTGAGTTGTCTTTGTTCTTGTGTAATGATATTTCCTTGAATAAATATGGTGTGTTCTTAGATAGAGTATGTTAAAGATGGAAATTTCTATTAGAGTATATAAAATATATCGAGAGTTACAATTGATGCGTTTACTTGATCATCCCAATGTGATCTCCCTCAAGCATTGTTTCTTTTCTACTACCAGTAAAGATGAGCTGTTTATTGCTACTGTTTGATGTGTTCTCTGGTGTTATTGCTACTGTTTGATGTAATTTGTTGGCAGCATTGCTGCTGTTTATTATTTCGATCTATTTCAGGTCTAATATCTTGGTTATCATTGGGACATTGTTAGGAATTTCTGGAAAATCAAAAGACCATAAATCTGCTCGTCGGGATTTGAAATACCTGCGAGAGGAGAAAGACCTTCGATGGGTGCCGGAGCTTGAGGTTCAAGAATTAGAAGATGGAAGTGAAGAGTTTCCGACATCTATGTTTTGGATGAATGATGATGAAAAGAAATTGTTTTGCCAAACCATAAAAAATGATGATGAAATTGAGCCGTAAAAGAACATATTTAGAATTTTGTGTGGCTTTTGGAAACATTTTGTGAACTTGTTTGTTCGATACTTTTTAGACGTAATGATGTATAGATGAATATTTGGTTGCACTAGGTTATGGAAGAATTGATCCTTAATTTTTGATATAACAAGTTAATCGTGTAAATTTCTTAACTATAATATGTGTAATCAAATTTCTAATTACATCTTATGCTATCAATTATTAAAATTATCATTTGCTTAGTTTTTTCATTAAAGACTTTTTGCAACGGTTTATTTATATAGGTTGGTGTTGCAAAAGACCTTTTGCAACGGTCTTGTGCGACCAAGAGAAACTGTTGCCAAAAGATTGTATCTTTGGCAACAGTCAACTGCTACCGTTGCAAAAGATGCAAGAAACCGTTGCAAAAGACTTTTGGCAACGGAAGCAAATACGACGGTTTGTAACCGTCGCAAAAAGGTTTTAGCAACTCTTTTTAGCCCTACATCAACGGTCCTTAACCGTTGCAACAAGTCTTTTATCTAGTAGTGTGTACTTTCTCTGATTGATGAATATTCCCTTTCTTGATCTTAGAACTTCTATTCCAAGGAAGTATTTCAGCTGACCCAAATTCTTCATCTCAAATTCTCGGAATAATTTGTTCCTAAGTCGATCAATTTCCTTGGAGTCGTTTCCGATAATCACCATATCATCTACATAGATCACGAGACATGTAATTTGGTTTCCACTCCTCCTGAGAAATAGGGTATGATCTGAGTTGCTCTGTTTGTAGCCAAATCTCTTCATTGCTGTAGTGAATCTACCGAACCACGCCCTAGGGGATTGTTTCAAGCTGTATAGTGCCCTTTTAAGTCGACACCCCTCTCCTTGGCTGTAGTTATCTGAGTACCCGGGTGGTGGCTTCATGTATACCTCTTCTTCAATCTCTCCATGTAAGAAGGCATTTTTTACATCAAATTGAAACAGAGGCTATTCTTTATTTGCTGCTACTGAGAAGAGGACTCGAATAGTGTCGATTTTAGCCACAGGTGAGAATGTTTCCGAGTAGTCTACCCCATAAGTCTGTGTGTATCCTTTAGCAACAAGCCTTGCTTTATACCTCTCAATGGTTCCATCAGCATGATACTTGACTGAGAAAACCCATTTACAGCCAACTGTCTTCTTATTGCCTGGTAATCTACACTTCTCCCACGTTCCGTTTTTCTGGAGAGCCATGATCTCTTCGTCCATAGCTTGTTTCCACTTCGGTTCTTGGAGGGATTCTTCAGTGGTTTTCGGGATAGAACTGGAATAAAGGGATGCATTGAAGGCAACAGGCCCTCAAGAAAAGGATTGGGTTAACCTAATATCATACCAAACAAATATGTGGAGTAATGATAATTGAATCCCTTACTTAATATTAAAAAGTTCATACGAAACACCCCTAAGAATGTTATCGCCACACTCACCGTGTAATATCAAAACTCCACATCATCAAAACCCCATACATCACCTAAATTGAGCAAAGAGTCACCTCATCTAACAAGATATATATCAAAGTCTCCAAGATAAGACTTTTGAATGAGTTAGACATGAAATAACAATGTTGTGATTTCAACAATTAGTCTCAAATCTCACATGAAAACAACAGCTAACGATGTGCATGTGATGTTGGGTTAAAGATGACTAAAGATTCAAGACCCTATGATCCAGAGGTAAAGCCAAAATTTTGTTGAAGAGGGGCAATAAATTTCTATAGTAAACGTTAAAAAAAGCGAGGAGCTGAAAATTACCAGTATCGACAGCAAGATCAACGAGTAACCTGCTTATAATATAAACTTAAAATAATTTATGGGCCAAAATACGTTATATATAGAGTTAAAATAATTTGTGGGTCAAATAGTAAAAATCACTATTTGAAAACTAAATATTCGACGAAAATTTGAATAAAATAAGATTATTTAACAACTTAATTCAAAAAATAAGCTTCGTGAAAACTTAATTCCCAAAATAAGCGTCCGTACATCCAAACCTAGCCTTGGAGTAAATCGCTGTTACTAACAGTGAAAGACAAAAAATAAAATAAAATAAATAAAAGTCATAAGTCGCTGTTACTAACAGCAACTTAGGGAGTTGACCAGTCAACTCCTTAAGTCGCTGTTAGTAACAGCGACTTTAAGATTAACTGGTCAACTTCTTAATCTCGTAGGTTGGAATGAGGAAGTAACTGAGAACTGGAAACTTAAAACGCATTAAGTCGCTGTTACTAACAGCGACTTAAAAAAATTAAAAAAAAAAAATTCTTTTTTTAGGTCGCAGTTAGTAACGACTTACTCCAAGGCTAGGTTTGGATGTACAGACACTTATTTTGGGAATTAAGTTTTCACGAAACTTATTTTTGGAATTAAGTTGTTAAAACATCTTATTTTATTCAAATTTTCAATATTCGACATTGGATATTTGGATTGAATACCGAATATTCAGTTTATATATATATATATATATATATATATATATATATATATATATATATATATATATATATATATATATATATATATATATATAATTTGAAAATAAAAAAATAGAAAATCGGATTCATTTTGCAAATATCCTGATCCGAATTATCCGATTTCTGAAACCGGATACAAGATATTCCGAATCATATAATTCAGATCAGATGTTTTTACACATCTCTAATTATAACTATAACGAACCCTCACCATAATGTAGCTTTTCATATTAGCAGCTCAAATGATTGTATAAATGAATTACAATTGTAAATCTATTTTCACAAATAAAAAGGGGCATATTCAAAGCATGAAGGCTTATATTAAAGCATGAAATCCTTACACATAATGCTTGAATGAAATTGAGAAATGTGACATTTATTTATTTTTAAACATTTAGAAGCACTATATAAACAAGTACCAACACGCTTAAAATCTAAAAATTGTTAGCATGTGAAGAAGGGACCTATTCACCTCGTCGATCAATAAACCCAACAAAAGGTCGCAACCTTTTTGTACAAGTGGTACCAATATTCCCCTCTTTAAATTTGTCACATTGATCTATTGTCCTTTTTATTGAATTTGCATTATTAAAAAATTAATTTTTTAAAAAGAGATAATAAGTAAAGTGAAAGAATAAATTAATAAATACATTAAAAGAAAATTAAAATGTATAAATAAGTTTAAAGAAAATAATAAGACATTATCCAGAATTAGAAATTTTACAAATTAATAAAATAAATCAAAATAAAAAATACGTCAAATTTAAATTTAATGAAAAAGATATTTTGATGGAGAAGATATTTAAATTATGTAAATAATATTAAAATAGAAATATATATGAGATTTAAATTAATATAAAAAGTTCCATTAAAAAAATGTGGACAATTTTGTAGGGACATGGGAAAAAGTATTTTTATTGAGGACCACACTTCCCACGAATGATCGTTCTCGCTTCTCATAAATGACCCTTCGTACTTTTCCTCACTTTAAGACCCACATTTCATCATCCATCAACAACCTCAACTTCCAAGTCCGATGCTGACATTTATCGAGGTTTAGCATAATACTCCTATTACTAAGTCCATTGCTTTCCAGTTTGCACTTTCTCATTAGTCTATTAATCCTTGTTCCTACTCTTGGATTGCACCATTTTTTCGGGCACATGGGTTTCATCACAATGTCTTCTCTTCAACCCGTGATGTGTTTTCCGGGTACGCCATGGTTATCTGCTCGGCCAGTTACTTTTAGGTCTCGGTGGGTTACCACTACATCTCATAGGCGATTTTTGTCCCTCTCTTGCAGGTTAGTATAACCTTTTCTTCGTTAATTGATTCTTGAATTTTCTTATTTTAATTCTGATGCTTTAAATTTTGACTTTTTTTATTGACTTTGGTTGTTGATTTTAAGCTTTATTACCGGACTCTTCTTTTTATTGATTATAGTCTGGGATACTCGGACACTTACTGAAAGATCAGAGCCTGGGTAGGAGTGATTTAAAGTATTTTGTGATAAGATTGATTTCTGTTCAATTTAGTTACAAGTAACAGTAGGGATAATTGTAAATTAGTTGTTTGGAAAAACATACAATCAAAACTAGTAGCCTTAAAATTTCTGATTTTACAATGAATTTGGGAGTCTATGAGATATGTATGTGTCTTGACAATTGAGAATTTGAGATTGAATTCTATTGCAAACCACCTCTTTAATTTTCAAGTCTTTACCACTTGTTTTGCTTTTGGGTTGTGAATTGTGATGGCATAAAATTAAATGCCTTGAAAAGCTTGTAAGTAGCACCTATTGACTATTGTGCAGTTATCCCAAATTTATATAAAATCATTTTTTGGGTTGAAGATAATTTATACTTTTTAATTTTGGGGTTACTGAATTACCTATGTATAGAATACAATTCTTGCAATAAATTTTCGTGTCTATTGCAATTCAGTTGGCTGACTAAGGTCAACACGAAACACAGATCGCACCAATGTTCATCATCAATACCCTACTTAGATTGGGAGCTGTATAGTAACAATAAAGTGGCTTATGTGTCAACTACTGTCAAGAATGAATATGTTTTATTCCCCTAGGTCAATGAGATAATTACATACTACTAGAATATTTATATACAAGGCTGACTATAATTATGCTAACAATCCTCCTGAAAAATTCTCAAGCCCAAAATTCCTTTAACCAATGTTCCTAAATATACCCGAGAATATTTACAATATCACAATATTCTTTAACATCCCCTCTCAAGTTGGAGCATGAAGATCACAAATGTCCAACTTGCGAAGGGCAAATGTTGACTACGGTTTAGAGCCTTAGTGAAGATATGTGCCAATTGAGCATGAGTAGGAACACGAGAAGGATGAATGGTTCCATCAAGTATAGCATCATGAAGAAAATGACAATCAACTTCTATATATTTTGTTCGTACAGGAAACACTGTATTTTGAGCAAGATGTAATGCAGATTGACTGTCACAATACAAACTCATAGCTTTTGAGTGTTTCACACCCAAACTCTGAAGCAAACCCTTTAACCATTTTAGTTCACAAGTAATGCTTGCCATGGAGCAATATTCTGCCTTAGATAAAGAACATGTTTCTTAGTTTTTCAGGAAATAGGAAACCCATCTATAAAAAAGGACCAACCAGACAAAAAATGACATGACAACTGACCCAGTTAGAATATGCACAAAGTATGCAAGATTAGGTCTACTAAAAGATAAGCAAATAAGTCTGCCAACTAGTGTCGATATTGTCCTGTATTTTGAAGAAGAGGACTAGTGGACTAGGCCAACTGATATCTAGACTATTCTTCCTCTAACACATATAAATTCCTTTTGGATGTCTTGCAACTTCAACTTTAAGAAAGTACTTATGAACACCTAGTGTTTTAAGAGCACTGAAGGTGCTCCTAGGCGTGAAGTGTAAGAGGTGACCACATAAGCACCTACTTGAGTCCAGGCGCAGTGCGATAAAGAAGGCTTTCAAAGGCGCACTTTTTTGCGCTTTGCACGCCTCGTGTTTGCTAGATGTGATTTTGATAAATAACATGTCTTTGCCTAATTTAGCTTTTTATAGAATGAAAAGAAAAATATACATTTCTTCTTCCCTTAAAGCAAAAATATGGTAACTTTGAAGTGCCGCCATCTTTATTGGTTAATGTGTGATTCTGATAGATTTTTTTAAGTGTTTGTTTAAGCGTGTTACAAAACAATTCAAGCATTAAGAACCTCCGTTTTCTTTCTTTATCTTTGTCTTTTTTTAGTTTTTATTTCTTTGTTAACTCAGGACTATATTATTGACATTTCGAGTTATCGTATGACTTTATGTGCTGAAGTAATTTTTAGCTTACTTATAACTTTTATGTATTAAGTATGTTTTAAATTTGATTTTGGAGCTTTTTAGTGAACTTGTGCGCCTTGGATGCAAAAAGTCCTCGTCTTCACGTTGTGTCTTGCACCTCGAAAAACCTTTCGCGCCTCGCGCCTCTTAAAACTAAGAGAACGCCAAGATCTTTCATATGAAAACAAGTAGACAAATATTGCTTAAATCGAGACAAAGCAGAAAAATTATTCCCAGAAATAATCAAGTCATCAACATACACAAGAATTTAAGTTGTACTGCACCTTCATGATAGGTAAACAAGGAGTAATCTGAGTAGGACTGTTTAATACCATACTTACGAAGAGGGTCGGCCTACTTTGCAAACCAATATCAAGGAGCTTGTTCCAAACCATAGAGATATTTTCTCAACCAACATACCTTACTAGATTGTGCACCCTGGAAGTCTGGAGGTACTTTCATATATACTTCCCCGAACAACCCTCCATGTAGGAATGCATTGTAAACATCCATCTGATGCAATGCCCAATTTTAGCCGCTAGTATACTTAAAGTACGAATAGTGGTCATCCTGGCCATAGGAGCAAAAGTTTCGGTGTAATCAATACTTTTTACTTGATGATTACTGAAAACAACCGATCGAGCTTTGAGCTGTGCAACACTCCCATCTCTATTATACTCGACATCCAAGAGCTTTCTTCCTTAGGAACAGAGTTTTCATACTCCAAGTCTCATTATTCTCCAATGTTCCAATTTCTTTTCGCACTGGTTCCCTCCAACTCGAATCTTTCTTAGCCTCTTTAAAAGACTTGGGTTCAACACCAACGAAAACAATTTCAAGAAAATTTCTATGGCCCATAGAATATCGATCACAATTAACAACTATATGATAAGGCATACCTGAAGACTTGACTATGAAGAAGGTGAAGATGAAGAGGATGGAGGGATTGTACGAATAGTATTAATGACATAATATCGCAACCTTGTTGACGGAAATTTGGTGCTCTTCCCTTGCCTTGATCTGTTTCACTAGATAATGTAGGAGTGGCCACAACCTCCTCCCTCAGTACACCTAATCCACTATTAGTTAATCCCTTATCACTAAAGGTTGTGGTTCCTCTACAATAATCACTAGCTCAAACTCCACTTAACTAGGGTACAAATTACTAGGCAAAATATCACTATATTGCACATTACTAGGAAGGAAATCATAGAAAAGAAAGAGTTAAACATTGAAAGCACTTTAGTTTTGTGAAATAAAAGATACACCTAAACTACTCTAGAAAAATCATCTAAAATGGTAAGAAAGTAGGTTGTTCTACAAGAAGAAGTAACTTTATATTTACCCCAAAGATCACTACGAATTATTTCAAAAGGGAATTTTTCTCCTGTGGTACTGATTAGAAAAATATTTCTAGTTTGTTTAGATTGATGGCACACATCACAAGACTTGTATGTAAAAAATTCCTATTTATCAATAAAAAGGAAGAAATCTCACTACTTTTTGAGATGAGTGACCCAACCTTTGATGCCATAACTCAGATGACATCAATGTTTGCCATGTATAATAAACATGTGAGGAACATCCCGAAAGTAGTACATTTCATCCACTCACTCCACTTGGCGTCCTCAAGTATTTACCATGTATAATAAACATTTTATTAGTGAAAAGCACAATCCAATGTAAATCAAAAAATTAAATTGCAATTTAACTTAGGAACATAAAGCATGTTTAGAAGAACAAAATTTGATGTCTAATGTACATCACTCTGCACAGTGGAGCTTACTTGTTTTCCATTCGAAATTTCCATTGATTAAGAAAATATGGTGCACAAGACATACCTAAAATGTCAACAAGCTTCTACCATTGTTTTGAGGTGAGAGGTGCACCTAAATCATTTAACGTAGCAAAAACAAAACCACTTGCTCTCGTGTTGTGATTAGGTACAATGGCTTCAGTGCTAGCTACCTACAACCACCGTGGGTTGGACAATTAGCACCATACCCATCTCTAGTAGACGATCGTCTTCTAGCACTTCAAGACCTTGGCTCATAACCTGGAAATCCATGCTTCTGTCAACAAATCAAGGGTTCATAATTTATGTAAAGGTCATTTCGTGTGCGACATACATCAGATTTGATACTGTACATCTACTTGCTTTCGATGAATTTTGGTTGCCAAATGAATACATTCCTCCTTGGGAGGCATTTAATAAACCCAGTTAAAGACCTTGTATTCATCTACAATTATGGAAATTAACAAATGGTCGAGTTAATATAGACAACAAAATAGATATTGAAGAGAAAGCTTAATGTTCTAGCCGTGTAGTTAGGTGTGATACCTTGTTAAGAATGAATGTGTTTTATTTTCCTTGATCAATGAGACAATTACATAGAACATTTATATATATACAAGGTTGACTATTATTATGCTAATAATATTCCTGAAAATATCCACAAGCCTAAAATACGTTAAACCAATATTCCTAAATATTTCTAACAATATTTACAATATCACATTATTGCTTAACACTTACCAGTTACCTTTATTTGTATTAGTTGTAGACTTGTTACTTCATTGATGGACTAAAAGTGATATCCCTTGTTAAAACATGAGTTTATTCACCATAATTGTGAAAAATGTCACCAATATTCATGTAAAGGTCACCTAATTCACAATATTAAATTCTGTGTGGTTTGGGGCAATATTTATGTTCTTTTATGGAACTTATGATATTAAACAACCATTGTATGCGCAATACATCCACTGTATACTTCTTTTTGTCTTTATTGTGAAATATTGAGTGGTCATTCGACATTTAAATTTGCACCAAGTCAACTATTTAAACGCATTGATTCAAGGTTCGAGTGCAAAGAAAAAATGGAAAAATTTGTTGTTCTATGGTGTCAAATAACTAAGCCGTTTTCTATTTTTAGATGTATTAGTTGCATTACTTTATTTATTTTATTGTGTTAAGTAGGTCTCTTGGTTTTTACTATGCTTTAAAAATGAATTTTATAGAGACAAGTGTCCTTAGCTTGAAGGGTCAAGTATCCAGTAAAAAATCTTGGAGGTGTTAGCCTAAAGGAGGAGTCACGAAAAGCAACGTGCCGCATCTGTGCATGTGTCATGGCCTACAAGTGACCCTGCTTACAAAGGAATCTTTTGAGCATGGGCAATAAAGCAAGTCTTTGACTGGTCTACTGCATGGCCATTGGATGACTTGGTCCTCGACTAGTCACACGTTTAGATAGACCTAGGACTTGATCTCCTAGTCCCACATTTGGATTTTTATTTCTTTCAACATTGAATTATCATAAATAATATACTCACTTAGTATTGTTGGGTAGAGAATTATCGTGTGATCAGACCCAAGTCTTGTTCGACCTTACAAATTTAAGAGCAATTTCATCTGTGAATAAACCTTCATTACTAATTTAAGAGGGAATTCAGGGCTTTATTCTCACCTATCCCCTCTCTCTCCTCAGCCTACCTTGTAGTTAAAAGGAATCAAGAGGGAGTTAGTTTGAAATATGATTGTGTCAATTTTTAGGAGTGATGATGGCTTTGGCATTTGTCAGACTTTATCATGTTTCTAGGTGCGGTACATGGTAAAGTCATACTCCCTCCTATATCTACTTTTTGTTTTATTTGGGATTCCACGCTTGTCAATGCACTAGTTCAATCTTTAATATCTCTAATTGTGCATAACTCAAACTGTGTAGAAAGTTGATATCAATAAAATTTACATTAAAATGAATCAAATAAGATCATACATGACTATGTATTAACTTATAGATTAGGAATAAAATACAAACTAAAAGAAATTGATAAATTATGCCAAATCTTAAATGGGAGAAATAGTAGGGATAGAGGGAGTATCAATTACCATAGTTGAATCACGGTGCACATCACATTTGGATTAAGGTTCTTCATTATCCTGCTTAGGAAAGCCTCTTTAGTAATATTTAGATGATGTTGATATCAATGTAGCTTATGTGGACGTGTAGTTGTGAATACTGATTCGTGATTGATAATTGTTTTCCGTTGAGTTTAGGGAATGCGATTGTGTAAGGTGTGCTGCAGGTTTTTCTCAGGGAATGGAAATCCTAACTAAGGATTGTATACCAGTAAAAGAGATCGGGGATCACTGGATTTTATGATACCAAAGAAGTACTTATTACTTATTAATAAGAAGCAGTCTTAAGTGTCTTACTCTCTTTCATTGGCCCTTTAAATAATTATAATTAGAGAGGAAAGGGAAGTTTTGCAACTTAGAAACATCAGGAGTTCTAGAATGGAGAGGGAAAATAAAACAAGAAATAATAACCAGAAATGTGTTGCCAAGGTGGAAGCACTTTGTTGGATTTGTTGGGGTCTATCATGCAGGAATAGGAATTGGAGATTGTGTTCTGCTTGCTTCTTGGTGCTGGTTGGTTTTTATCAAAACTGTGGTTTTTTCATATAGTTTTGTAGTTGTGACATGTGACGCATTAAGGTAATGGAATGGTACAATATCTTGTAAATGTGATATTGGTTATGCATCTGAGTGTATTTACACAGTTGCAATAGAAGATTTCAAAGCCTGTGTGTTCATTTGGGTTAGCTGGGCTCAGAGTTTATGATGTTTAGAAGTGCTATTGCCTATTGCAAAAGAGTCCAGGACACCCTGTAAAAGGATAAAGTGACAAATGGACATAAAATTTCAAGAATGTTATTTAGTGGGTATTTGTTACGACTTTCAACTTCGAAAATTGCTGACTTATCTCTCAAAGAAACTTACCTTGTTATAAAATTTCCACCATTTATGGTGGTTGCAAATTTGCAATAATTTTTATAAAATTTTTCAGGAATACTTTTTGCGGCCATGACTTTTTGTTGGAAGGTCCATCATTGCTCTCAAATAACCAAATGCCTCAGACAGGTGAGTTTAGTTGCACTGTTTGTTAAATTATTGTTACATGGTACTCAATTTTTGTTACTCTATTCTGTCCATAGTTTGCTGCATGCTTTTTATATATCTCTCACATCAAGAATGGTATTTGGAGAACTCTTTATAAGTTTGGGAGTACACAGTACCATAAATACCCTTGTTTTGATGTGGTGGTTACTTAGCTAGTGGAAGGTATGTGTAAAGCTCTATAGTGGCTATAGGTTTATTTGCTACATATTTAAGACTGAGATCTGTTTGGTTTAGCTAAGAAAATTTTCATAGGTAGTAGATATGTGTGTGGTAGAGTTACACTATGGTAAGCATTAAAGTAAGAGTGACATAAATGGTCTATGAAAAGGATTTAGTTGTTTCTTGTGATTTATTACCTTACAGTTTGTCGTGCCTTTGTTATTGTAGTTATTGTTGTTGTGAAGTTGAAGCTTTTTAGCAGAGCGTGGTCATAGACCTTTTACTTCTTTTGAGAAAACTCCCTATGTTCCTTAATGAAGTTCCCACAATGAATGTTCACGAGAATTAAGAAAAATAGAATTTTATAGATAGTGGATTTATTATTTTATTGAATGATGAATTTGATGGAGGAAAAGTGAGACCATAAATATTAAAATAATATTAAAAGAAAGTTAATGGAAAAAATACGAAAACACAACTAATAAAAAAATATTTTTATAAAGTTAGTGTGAAATATGTAGGGACCATAAGGAATATAAAAATGTTAAAAATGAAGTTAGTGGAAGATATGTGTGGACTATAAACATTATTAAAATATAAAATGACGATAAACAAGTTTATTTTTGTCCAAAATTTGTGATATAAAAAGATTAATTCTTTATGGGAACAACTAATGGACACCCCAAATTGGCAAATGGGAACTTCTTTAAGGAGCGGAGAGAGTAGTTGTTAGTAGATAACCGTCCATTTTTAATTTAACCAGAGGGAGCGGTTGTCAAAATACACCAATAAAAAATACAACCTTCTTTCTTCCTTGCAAGCTTAGGTAGAGTTTCTGCCACCTTGTTTCCTAGCCTGGCTCGAATAATATCTGTGTTTCATCAGAGATAGAGGAGGTCCGACGGTGAACATGCACAGTGAGATTGTTTTGATTTGGTTTGTGTTGACTGTTGATGATCCTGGGAGAGAATGCATGAGAGCGTTGTCTTGCAATCAGAAGTTGTCGTAATGTTGGTTCATTTGTTGTTTATGCATTGGAATGTGCATTAGATGGCTCTCAGCTCTGCTTTAGTTGTATCCTTAGTGTAACATCATGTTGTCATATATGTAACCCTGTCACCTAGACACTTGTCTCTCACACTTGTTCCACAAACTCCCCCGTTACGTTACGATGTAATGAAATGTGAGAGACAAGTGAGGCATGAGCTCACATAAAAACATAAGTATAGGTGTGGAACAAGTGTCTCACCAAAATTATTGTTGTACAAGTTATGATGTAATCAAATACGTAATACAATAATTATTTGGGTCCAATTACAAATTTCGTGTGCGCCTGAAATTTCTATCAATCCTTTCTGCTAAGCTCAAATGTGTTATGTTCCTTTCCTACCCAACCTATTTCATGACTAACACTTATCCTGCACTGCATTACTCGTGTAGCAGGAGGAACGGTTATGAAGTCACAAAAGTAGATTAGTATATCTCTGATCATCCAGAAGGCAGTAGAAGTTGTCAGATAGAAAGGGGAATATTGGCTTTTAGCATTCCAGTGAATTTGTTATTAGATCTTTCAGTTCTGTTTTGAGGGAATCTCAGAGTATAGCAGTGAATTACTTATATATATAATGAAATGGGTGAGGGAGTATATTTCATCTTGATTGTATTTGAAATTCTACTTTACACACTGGGAGCTAGAGCCACTTGATGAGCTCAGTACAATGGGTGTTTTGCCCTTTACATAATACAATACAATCAATCCTTCTTCCTAAATTCTTGTTTTTCTATTGTTCTCTGTTTCTGCCATATTCTTTTTGTCTTTTCTTCTTCTACTTTGCTTCTTTTCTGTTCTTCCTTACCTTCTACTCTGACCTGTATTCTGCAGGAGAGTCATAACCACCTGCAACCGAAGAATTTTTATCTTGGGGTGGCAAAGCGTTTGCCAAATCAAATTTCAATGTTGATGAGTTGCTAGAGTTTTTGAAGGAGGGTTCTGGGGCAGAATTTGCCCTCATTAGTCCAAAGAGAGTAGTGGAAGTTTGGTTCTGGAATGAGTTCTGTTGGACATCATTTGGCTTAGGATCTGTTGGGGCTAGGAGAATGATAGAAAAGGTCTCCACTCTTACTGGCTACTATGTCTGATACTATCAGTTTGTCTTTATAGTGTATCCTGGTCAAAGTGTCTTGGATAAGGCTCCTTGGTGCTTAATCCTGAGACCATTTTTTCTTCCCAATGTGAGAGTGTGAGTCCTCTCTTCCCAGCCTATGATCAATGCTAATATGCTAAGACTTTATACTGAGACTTGGGTTATTGACCAAAAAAGAGCTCGATTCGATACCAGAAACCAAACGAGAAACGAGAAATGTTAATTTAGTGTTTTGGAAACTTAGGAAACAAAATTTGATCCAATAGAAGCTAAGATAGGGCCATGATGTTTTCCAAATACATTGATCAATGATCATAAGAAGGAAATAGAGCCAGAACACTAATCATAAATCAAAAATCTTATACCACAAATGTAGAACATAATATAATTATAACTGGTGAAAAGAAAAGGAAAAAGTATTTCTAACTTTATGCAAACAAAAAATGAGAAACATTAATTTGGTGTTTCAAATTGCTTTTTGGTACAGTTTCAGGTACGAAAGGTTTGAAACGCAGTACAAGGAAAAGTTTCATGTTTTGCGCTTCAATGTGCTAGATTGCCACGCGATGAAGGATCCCAAATTTGTTTTTCCTGTTTATTTTCTCTTATCTTTGTACTTTTCTTTTCGGAGTTCTGCAGCACATGTGGAGTTTAGTGAAGTTTTCAGCACAGCTTAAGCATAGCCAGTTGGTTTCATCCTTGCTTAGTTTAAGACTGAACGGTTTCAGGTCTTCAAGGGTCTTTTACTTTTTAAAGGCTGTGATTTATGATCAACAAGCTAGATATATTATCGGCTATAGAGATGGTTTTTTTGTCGCATTTGATTGAAATCATCAGAAGTCATACTGCTATAATTTGGATAATGCTAGAATGGAGAGTGACACTTGCTCATACAAATAAGAGCGGAAATCCATTGTAAAGAGTGTTATTACAATAGTTTGTGAATGTGAGTCTAAGAAGATAACCAATAGAAGTAGGAATTAGGAAGCTAATGGTTTACGAGACATCATTGATCTGTTGAGGATGCATGTTCAAATGGTCAGCATCATCCTCCAAGATAATTTTATGTTTGTTCTACTGTTATTAAAAAATTTACGAGTTTGCCTATTATATTATTTGATGACCCTTACATTTTCTTAGGGAAGTGCATGACAAATGCTACTAGGGAAGATATGGAGAATTTAGTTTCTGGTTCAGATTCTTTGGAGAATAGTACATGTTCAAGATGGGAACTCAGGGGTCATCTGAAGGTACTACTAATAAAACCTGAATGCATGTTCCCAAATTTTCTATCTTCCATTCAATATCACTTATTCACTTTACATAAATGTGGTTCATTTTTTTAGTCAATGATTGTGATAAATCAGAAGATCAGGGGATAACATGTTGACATCGATTCTTTTCTGTCATGTTTGGTGGAGTAGAATTTAAGGCAACTACCAAAAACTAGCTTGTGGACGATACAAAGAATAATGGAAAAGTGAGCTGCCTGTAGTTAATAACTAGTATTAGAAAAGCATGAAGCTTTGGTTGCAGAACCTGTATGACTATTAATAGTTATCATCTTGGAGTTTGACAAAAATTCCCCATAAAGCTGATGGAAGGATGATTTCTGCCTTTGGTTTAAACTATCATGAATAATTAATACTTTCTTAACTTAAAGAGATTTGTTGTTCTTTTTCTTCCAGAAAGGCATATTAACTTATAACAATCATGAGAAGGTTAATTAGAGCCTTTGCAACTTTTAGATGTCAGATTGCTTCTGCAGGCATAAAAGAACATTTTACTTCACTTTTAATTGCATATTATTATCCTTTTCCTGCATAACAGAGTGAAGTAAGCTTGTAGCTTATCTAAGAGGGCCAGTTTGACAGTGGTTGACTTTGTTCTTGTACAGGTTCAGCTAACTTTGATGATACATGCACTGTCTATATCATCCTGTATCTTTATTAGGTGGAGTCATTTGAATGCAGTCAACATGTTTCTGAAAGTTTATAAAAGCTTGCATATCTATTCAATGCAAGCTTTTGGATCACCAAATCTGGTGTTTGCATCTGTATCTGGTTCACTGAACAAGCCTACACCTCTCAACTTGAACTTTTCCTTCCCTTCAATTGGGGATCTCCAGTGGAGTTTTGCGCGAATGTTATATCTATTCAACACGCAAGTAGAAAGAAATGTCGCCACGTAAGTGAAATTGTTATGCTATCTTTCTTATGAGATGATTCAATGTTATTGTGAAATTTTTAATATTTAATTCGGGAAATTGTTAGGCAGTTTACACATGCAAGGTGCATGGCCTTGATTCTTTGTCTTCCTTTTCCATCTCTTTGTTACCTCACTCCCACTTTGGAACAAGGCTTCCATGAAGTACTATATATTTCGTCATACACTAAATTGGAACGGGTACACTAAGTACCTAGTTACGTTAACTTAACCCTTAGGTGAAGCACTCGCTGTTTATTTACAGGGAGAAGGTTGACTATTTAGGTGACAGTTCAACATGCCATTACCTCAATGTCAAGTGGCTTCTGCCTATGCAAAGTTTAGTGAAGTCGGATGTACACAACCTAAGGAAGAAGTTGGTTTTGATTGACCCTTGTTTGAGTTTGCAGCTTCACATAAACAAGCCTATATTTAATGTTGTTTATTTTATTTTTTCATTGCCATTTTCACTTGGTTCTTGTCCCATACTTCTATTAGCTCTTTGCCTTCCTCATTCTCCCACAAAGGACTTTAGGTCTTGGAAAATCCTTAAAGCCACAGGATGAAAATTTTATTCAGGTCAAATCATTTCGACCTACGATTTATAAATGACAATGCTTTAGCAACATAGTGCAACATCTTCTAATTTACAATTTAGAGGCCAAAAATTCGTATGCTTCCTTGTATTGTGACTTTACTAATATGCACGCTTAGGCGCGCCTAAGGCGCCCGAGGCGGGTGATGGATTGGGCACATTGATACGGCTATGTGATGGGATTCCTTGAGGATTGCTTCAGCGCACCTTAAAAGTCGTGTATCTTTTGATCTTACCCTTAGAAGTAGAAGAAGCTCATTTGATGCAGTTACCCATGTATTCTATTCTTTATTTCTTTTTTGTCTCTTCTTCATCTTTAGTTCTCCTCTTTTTAGTGTTTTTTTCTGGGTTCAAGGCGCATGATACCGATGGTTCCTAGAGCCTAAGCTGGGGTTCCTTAGCGCCTTAGGGCACCTCGACTCCTTTAAAAACTTTGGTGGTGAGATCAGGAAGTTTTTTGTCTGAAGAGTGGATATTGAGGTAATTAAGGGTATGATTGTTGAGGAAAGGTCTTGAAGGAAAGAGGTTGTGCTTACTTTAAGAGTTGCAGATGAGGTTATAGTAGGTTGTTTCTATATATGGACACCTTTTGATTGTATTCTTCTTCAACCCAAAATTACCGCCAACACAACTAGAAGAACATGAGTATAAGGCTTAAAAATATTGGTCTTTAGGGTATGGATACTCTTTGCTTGACGGAGGCATGGAACCTGGAAATTTCTTCCAAAGCTAGAGGTGACAATTGATGTCGTAAATTAACAGCAGGTAGAATCCTGTCTCTAATCATCAAGAAAGGTTGACATGCACTCATAAAAAGGTAAATCTCAATTAGATGGTGGAGTGGCACTACGTGCCAAATTTCTTTTAGTTTCCTGCTTTTCATGAAAGCTACCCTGTTCCCAGTAGTGTGATTTTGGGGCTCAGCTTCAATATTTCATCCTGACTAAGTGCTCAGCTAAGTTCTTTTCACTTCTAAGTAAAATGTTCTTTCTAAAAACACTTTAAAATAATGAGCTAACACAAATTTACATGTGAATCATTCCATGACCAGATGCTTAAAACCTTATCTGTGTGTTTGAATGCTCGAGTTTCGTTGTCCAATCTACTCTAAGCCAGGAAAAGGTTCCAACTGGCCTGCTGTCTAGTCTTTCTACCAATAAATCCTTATAATATCAATGGATTCTTGACCAAACAGCATGTAGAAAGTCTTGCGACTTTACGAGCGAGGGAGTAGATCTTATGCGTTTCTATTTTTTTCTACTAATTTTGGTTGATCTTTAATTTGTGTTATTGATTATAATGTTATTACTTAAACAGCCAGAGTGGGATATATGCAGGTTCTTATTGGTACTAATGGTGGCATGCTTCTCATTTGTATTGATTGGTGGGTTCCTCTTCTTTAGGTTCAGGTATTGTGCAATATCCTCTTTCACACTATTATAATCTTGCTGCTATCAGCTATACAATTTGATTAATGCTTTTGTTAGAAAGTTGCTATATGCTGGTCATATTGAAAAGGACATATCTTCTCTTTACTGTTTTTTACTCAATTGATTCTCCTTGGTTGATTATAGGGGTTACTCACAGTCTCTGGAGGATTGCTTCTGGGAAGCCTGGGCTTGCCTTTGTTCTTCGTCAACCCATTTAAGAGTGTGAAATCAACGCTCTTGTGAACTTTCTGGCACTGTTTCTTGTTCACATTATCCTGCCTTGCAATTAAAAATCATTTATCAGTTTCTATAGATGCATCTAATATACTTCATATATTTTGGTAAACTGCAGCTGAGAACACGTTTTGAACGAGTTGTTGGCTTTATGCTTGCGATTTGGGGCATATTATTCTACTCTCGCCTATTAAGCACGATGACAGAGCAGTTAAGAGTAAGCATAGGGAGAATGTTTTTTCATAGGAATCATCTTAAACCATTCAGTTGATAGTTGAAACTTGATTACTCGAATTTCTGACCATTAACTTTGTTGCATCATTTTTTTCTTTTTATTTCTCTAGAATAACATGCAAAGGATCAGGGAAGGTGCACAAATGCAAGTTTTGGAAACTGATCATATAATAATCTGTGGAGTGAATAGTCATCTGAACTTCATTCTAAAGCAGATGAATAAGTATCATGAATTATCCATCCGCTTAGGCACTGCTAATGAAAGGTATTTTAGTTTATTTGTGGGAATTGTCAATTTAAGTTGTGCCCTAGGGTCTTCCAGCTGGTAATTTCTGTCCTTTTTTTCATGCTATTTACAGAAGGCAGAGAATTCTTCTCCTTTCTGATATGCCAAGGAAGCAGATTGAAAGGATGGTTGAGAATATAGCTAAAGATCTTAACCATATTGATATTCTTACAAAAAGGTATAAATTTTATAAACTACCTACTCTTTCTTTATAAACTAGATGTAAAGGTATAATAAGGTGTGACATCAATTTGACACTTAAAGCTACCCCATTGAAATAATTGTTCAAGGTTCTGAATGCAACAAAAATGTTTAGCTATTATTATCACTCTGAAAGTTCTAATTATGGAAGTAAATATCTTGTTTTATCACTGCTTTTCTTATAGTCGCAAATAGTGTCTGCTACCAATGGTCAACTTTTGTTATTATGAGGATGTAGTTGCATGTATTCGACCCCTTTCCTTTATCTACGTTGGTGGGAGCCACCTAACGTGTGTTCTTTTCAATTGTAAAAATAAGTTTCTGTAAAATTAACTTTAGTTCAGCAGAATTAAGAAGATTTCAGTAAAATAATTCAAGATCAGAAACATTAAGTTAAGTTATGGTTAAATCAATAACTCACTCTCCTATCCTTACTATTGTTTCCATTTGGGTTTGACACTATTCATCAATCACTCATAGTTTGTATTTTATTCTTAATAGTGGTCACGTTTATATCCTTGTTCCATAATTCATGTTTCTTCAAATGCTACAATGGTGATTTTGATCTTTTAATCCCTGTCTGGCCTTATGCATTAAAAGACTGAATGAACAAAGGAGACGAGACTGACCATACCAAAGGAACTTCAATCATTCAATCAGACCGTGTCCAATTTTTTCTTTTTGGTTAAGAAGATTTTGTTTTCAATTGCAGATGTATATCAGTATATATAAGTTCTTTCTTAGCTATTTACCGACTACCGTTTACTTGAAGAATATGAATTTGGCTTCAAAACTTACCTTAAAGCTTTGCTATGACACAGTTGTAGTCTCAGCTTGACAAAATCATTTGAAAGAGCTGCAGCAAATAGGGCACGTGCTGTAATTATATTGCCAACAAAAGGGGATAGGTACGTCATAAGTCTTCTCCTATATATATTAATTTAGTAATTTCTATTTGCCTTGAGCAGATGCCTGATTTTTCTGCATTGTTCACTTAAGTGTTTTAGATGTGACTGCTTTTATAGATTTATATTTCTCTCCAAATGTTGTGGACACAAAAGTAAAATTCAGCTGTTATTCTGAAGTAATTTCATATTGTACTCACTGAAGGAAGAATTACTGTTAAGTGTGAGATAAAAAATGTTCAACTGACATGAAAAAGGTAATCATTAACCAGGAAGTTCATACCTTTTTGGTACTTAGTTAGGTGTATCTGTGTGAATCCTTGTAGCACAAGCATGAGGAAAGCTAAGTATCTTAAAAACAAACTACTGGTAGCACTTGTATGATAATATTTTAATATTTCTTTAGAGAGGCAATATGTTCTCCATGTTATTTGGTAAGTTTTAGATAGGGTCAATGATTAATCATCAATGAAGTAAGGTTGTCAAGTTCCTTGTCATGATAAAAGCATTTGAGAGCTTTGGTTTCTCCACCCCTGATTTTAGATCCAGAAATGAAGCCCATAAATGGCTTAGAAAGTTGTAAGAAAATGAAAATACCTGATCATAAAAGAACTTCACCATTCCAGTAATCTATTAATGGCCAAGGAAATGTACATTAGTTCCTGAGTCTCCTCTTATATAATGATTCTGATTCTGTAACCTTATTGACTCTTCTTATTATCTAAGATAAAAAAACAACTTTTAAGTGAAAGGTGAATGACTATCTACTGATATTTCTATGTGGAATTAAATTTGGTGCGTTTGTTTCACATTGTAGAGCTTTGAAATTTTTCTTCGAAGAAATCTGCATACACATTGTTGTTGAGTTTCTAAATCTTGGAGCATTGATATGGAAAAAAGCTTGTTGAAATTTGACTGGATGTTTGTCTTTCTCATGATACAAATGTATCAAAGTCACTTTTGATCTCTAGTATATGTTATGAAAACGATAGTGAGATCTTTCTTTGAAATCTCATTGATGTCTATCATCATTTGTGGTTCGTGTGCGTTCATTCGAGATTATGATGAGGGATTGAAATGATGGTGAATCCTCATAGCTGGTTATATATGTGGAAATTTATGCTACTACACTGCATAATACAACCATTTGCCTATTGATCATGCATTAATTATTTTAACTCCAAATTCGCTTGCTGCATAATTATGGGAACCTTTCATTTATAATTGACTCAGATTTAAGTTATGGTGTCATAATATGGAAAAAGTGAGTTCTTTGTCGTTTTAGAATAGCATTGTTAAATCACTTAAGTCTTGAGTCATAGTGTGACACTATGCTGTAGATTATGACAAGAGACTCCTTAGATTAATATTTTCTTAACACTTATTGTCACTATTCAGGTATGAAGTTGATACGGATGCATTTTTGTCAGTGCTAGCATTACAGTCACTTGCACAAATGGCATTTGTACCTACTATTGTTCAGGTATCATCCAATAAAACTAAGTTCATTACTTAACAGTTAACAATTAATTGTTACATAATAGATAATTGTGAACTTGTATGAAATCTAAATAAAATTTCAAGATCTTATATTTATATATTCTGTTTGTCATACGAATTGCAGGTTTCTAATTCAAGTACCTGTGAGTTGCTGAAGTCAGTATCAGGACTGAAAGTAGCGCCAGTAGAAAATGTTTCTTCTAAATTGTTTGTTCAGTGCTCTCGGCAAAAGGAACTCATCAAAATCTATCGACACTTACTTAACTACAAAAGTAATATATATTTATACAAAAGTGTTACAATTTTAAACTTTCTTATCATAGTTATATAATTCTGACATGTTATTTTCATAATCCACACTTTAGTCCGCTACTCCATTCTTCACTGCAAGTTGAGTTCTTTCTCTTGCCATAAGATAATAGGCTTTTAAGAGTTTTTATTTTTCGCTGTTCTTATTTAGAAACTATTTATTTTCCTGTTTCGCATGAGAGTAGCTAGCCTTTTGTTTAATGTCCACCCACTGATTAGCATAGTGCAAAGATACGATTTTGTTCACAGTAACAAAACGAAGTGTAAGCTCAAAAACCTTTATCATACAGTCGCAGTACGCTGATGCTACCTTGCATTTGCACTGATAATTATTATTCTCTTGTGTTCATCCAAAGATGTAGGTATTTTCGTAATTTCTGCCTTCCATGTTACTTGCATAAGGATGAATTTCCTTTGAAATAACATGCTGGCAATGTTCAACGGTACTGTTTGAGTTGCTGTTTTTTATCTGTTAATCTTGTGCAATAGTGATTCATTCTATGACAAGATGATCTACCAAGAAATTCATCCATCTGAAGTAGTAACAAAGAGTATTACAAGGTGAAAAAAAGGATTGTACATGATTTCTATTGATATGGAGAAGGTGTATGATGAAGTACCTACAGAAATACTTTGGTGGGTTATGTTAAAAAAGTTATGCTATGTAATTATACAGTTCAAGATGAGAGAAAATTGTTTCTGTTGGTTTGGTCATGTGCAAAGAAGACTTTAAAATGCACCCATTACCAAAGTAGAAGATTGGAAGTTTGAGAATATCAGGAAGTGGAGCATAAGATGGAAAATTGGGATTTGCATAATTGAATGAAGGAGCATATATTAGATACTCATAGAAATCAAATTACTATTTTCTAAAGCCAAATAAAGTGTAATCTTTGTTGGGGATGAATTTCCATGTTGATTTGTTTTGCTTTTGCAATAGATTCCATATTGTTGGGATTTGCTTCTTTGGCATTGTTGTGTTGTGGTTGCATCAAGTAGATCTCCTTCTCTTTTCATCTAGACATAAAAGATACTCATCTATTGCTAACATACTGCGAACTATCAGTCAATTTAAATATTTGTGGAAAAATCATATTAACCTGTTGGTTGTTGCTTATTTGTCAGCCTTGATATTGAATTTATGCAGCTATTTACATTCTCTGAAATTAATACCCAATTTTCTGGAGTTTTCCTCATCTATGTCACTGATATTTTTTGGGGGTTTTCAATGCAGAAAATGTATTTATTCTTTGTGATTTTCCTAACTTAGCTGGAATGAGGTACAAGCAATTGAGACGTGGATTACAAGAGGTAATTGTCTTTCAGATGAAACTCTGAAGTCTAAATGACAGTTTGATAGTAATTGGTCTAAATTTACCTGGTCTTCTTTTTCAGGTTTTAGGTTGTTGCTGAACTCTTCCATTTGTATCTTGCAGGTGATTGTTTGTGGTCTTCGCCGAAGAGGGAAAGTGATCTTCCATCCAAATGATGACGAGGTCCTAAACGAAACGGACAAAGTATGTTAGCATTGAAGTTCAACACATCTTTTTCTTTTGTTCTAATGTAGTCGTGGCCTTGGTTGCTACTGCTCATGGTCCATCCTCAACACTTTTGGTCTTTAGCTGCATGACGGAAATGACCATTATATGAGAACACTAACAAACATATGAACTGAGAATTGGCTATTATATAACAAAAGGCTTTCTATGTTACCTAAATTCATTTACTTTTTATCCGTGTTGGTACCGAGTCCTCCTCAGCATGTTATCAAGATTGAGAGTCCTTTCCATTTGTTTTACTTGGAAGTTTGAATGATGATTGTTTATCATTTGAAGAAACGAAACCACCATTGTCCTTGTGTATTGATTTGACAAAAAGATACAAAATATAAAAATAGAAAGGAGAAAAGAAACATGTACAAAAAAATAAAGGAAAACCGTATGTGAATACTGATTTGGTGACCATCATTCATCACTTTTTTTTTGCATTTCTTGATAATGGACCTTGTAGACAAGTTATGCGAGCCATGATCATAATAAGCTAATGCCATTTTGAAATGTGCATGAAGTAAACAGTGAATTAGACTTTGAATGGTAAATAGGTTGATTATTCTGGTTGTTTCATTGATGCCATAAGAATTTGTATCTGGTGGTATAATTTGGCAACATTTTGTTTCGAGTACAACAGCTTGTAAGAGCAACTTGGTTGTTTCTTCCAGATTTCGACCAGGAAGAATGAGATTTACATCTACTAACTTAGACATATCCTTTTTCTTGATACTTCCTTGTCTTTTTTACCGTTTTGAGTTCTGTTCCAACAAAGGTCTTTTTGAGGTTATGAAATGAAACAACAGAAATATTACTGGCAATCCTCTACCCTTTAGTAGTACTGCTTTTTTCAGCCTGGTTGATAAGAATGTAGCTTGTTTGATATGTGGAATATAGCTTGTTTGACAACTACAAATTAATAAGAATATGCAGTGTTGAAACTTTTGGTCTTCCAGAATATTTCTCTTGCCATGCATCTTTTGTGATTCTTCGTTCTTGTATGATAAAGGTTTTATTAATTGCTCCTCTTTATGGGAGAAAAAAGCCGGAACTTTCTTCTAATGTTGAAGAAGTCAATAAGGTGATCCACAACTTTGAAAACATGGAAATGAGAGGTAATTTTAAGAAAGATATGGCAGCAATACAGAAAGTGCACCAAGAAAAAAATAAATCACGGGGCTTAAGACGTCGTTCTAAGGTACGTTATATATTGCATGTCATCAAATACTTCATGTAACAATTGAAGGGGCATATGAAATTGAAGTAGGCTAACCATAGTATAAAAATGCGGTAACGGTTGTGATTGCGGTAACGGAACGCTAATGTGGTAACGGGAGTGATGCGGTTATCATATCGTCTAAATATCGGTCGAAACCATAAGATATCCCTTAATGCGGCCCAAAACGCGGTTTTTTTACACCTTTACAACGTGGGAAATATCGGTTCGTTTGTTTTGAAAACCTTTACAACGCGGCCGATGCGATGCGATGCGGCCTTGATTTTATTCTATGAGGCTAACCGATGATTCATGTTGCTCTTGTACAGGCATCAGACTGGACTCTAGGGCCTAAAGAAAGCATACTGTTGATAGGTTGGCGATCAAATGTAGCAGAAATGATTAAAGAGTACGACTCTTATCTTGGACCTGGCAGTGTTTTGGTATGCCAATATTTTTAATCTGCTGTTCATGTTAAAAAATACACTTTTGATGAACGTTGGTAGTCATTATGTGGTCAAAATGCATGTATAATTTCTTGATATTGGTGGCATGCCCTTTTCCCCTATATATTAAGTAGATTACTTGATCAAAGGAATTTGTTGCCAACGTAAATGCTATTCTTTTTGTTTGGACATAGTTTTCCTTTTCCATACCTAACTTTTATTTCACATTTTAGTTTTGTCCCCTGTATGCGACCCTCCAACTGATATGATTTTTAGAAATCATGCTGCGTGCAAAGTTGACCATTAATTTTGAGCAGAGGGAGTTTATGTGCTATCAGTCTATTTTACTTAGACTCAGGGTAGTCCTGTCGTACATGAGTACATGTCTTAGTGTTTAAATTTGATACCAAATTCATTTATTTTTTCCCAATTTGAAGTGTGCAAGTGTCATATCTATGTTGGAGTATCGAGAATATGACAAGGGAATGAATGATGTGATGATGATTCTGAGTGACAGTTCTCTGTTTTAAGCACACTCTTACGTTTATATCATTGCACCAAATAAATAGATTGAGCCAATTAAATAGATTTTTGTATTCAAATTTATTGCACAAGTTTGTTGGTAGAAGGAAAAAGTCGTCTTTGATAACAATCGCAAGCTTTAGCATGGAAAGTTGTAGAGACAAAATGAATTATTAAATGTCCATTCAAAGTGTTTACCAGTGATGACAGTTAAGGTCCCCGACATCAAAAAATAATTTTTGTGGGACACTCCTCAAAAGGAAATGTAGCAAGTGATGATATCTGACATTCTTGAGTATACTCCCTTTGGGGAGATGTATGGTGTGTCTATACGCCAAGATTTTCAGTCACAAGAAAAATAATTCTTGTCGGAGGCTCCCCAAAAGGAAATGTGGCAAGTGATGATATCTGACATTCTTGAGTATACTCCCTTTGGGGAGATGTATGGTGTCTTTACGCCAAGATTTTCAGTCACAAGAGACTAAGGCCCTGTTTAGTTCACCTGATTATTACTGACCGAAACTGATTTTTACTATTGAAATCGATTTTTACTGATTGTAACTAAGTTTTAATTAAAAATTATAATGGAGTTGTATTGATTATAACTGATTTTTACTGCTTATTGTAACTTATTTTTGCTGATTAAAACTGATTTTTACTCATTAAACTTACTTATTTTTTAAAGTGAAATAAACAGCGTCTAACTTCTCATAAATTTGAGCACTGAGATTTGTTTTCTAATTTTAGTTCCTTGGGTTTTTGTTTTAAAAAAACACGGTATTTCATCTACAATGGGTTGCAAATCCAGTCCTGATGATCTTTCATACTCCTGCTCAACCTCTACGTGCCATGGTTAAACTTCCATACTTGGCATCCTCTACTTTGCATAACCCTCTGAAAACGACGATGAATTAGAGTTCGAACAATGAGTTTCAAACTCCAATATTGCCAAGATCGAGTGTATGAAGTTTTAGTGACAAACAAATTACGCTATCAACGATATCGATGTTTGTAGGAGAAAATAATGCAATAAAATGACACAAAGATTTAACGAGGTTCACCAAACTATGGCTACGTCCTCCGGTGTGTAGTATCTCTTATATTATCAAAAGGAGTTCAAAGAACTCTCAAATATGGAGAATTACAATAGAGAAGAGATATAGGCTAGTGTATGGCTTGGGGTGTATTTGTGGATTTATTCACCAATTACAATGTGAATGAGAGCTCTCTATTTATAGGAGAGATCACACTAAGTAATATTAAATACATTAAAGCTATGAATAAATGATAATGAAACATCTCCAAGAACTTGAAGAGTCAAAAACAGCATCTTAGGAGTATCAGAAACATCGCTCGACCAAAGCAGAGGCTCGCTCGGTTGAGCGGCCTGGTCGAGCGGACTTCAGGAAGTTTCTGGTTGCATTCTGTCTGCTCGCTCGACCCAACCTGAAGCTCGCTCGACCGAGCGAGCTGGTCGAGCGGCCCTTCAGAGGGCTTCTGACAGTATTGCTCGACTTGTATAGTAGAGCATCTTAAACCTTTGAACTTCTTCATTAAGTCTCATAACTCCCATGAATAATTCATACTTCATTACCTCATTAATCCATACTTTAATCATCACCATAAACCACAATAATCAACTTAATACACCAACATTAACACACTCATTGGATTCCAAACCTAAGAGTCACACATGAATGCACACACCAAATGTGCACTCAAGTCACACTAATCATAACACCCTCTTCACAAATCCGTTATTTACTTATTTACACTACCTAAAGGTGCTGCAGCATTTTGATAAACTAGCTCACAAGAATAATGTTGTACTCTGGATCTAAGAGGAAAATAATCAGCATGCCACTGTTTAAAAAATCTAGCCCTCAAGAATTTCATTTCCGATGCACTTTCTATCAGTTTCGGGAATAGTTGTTTAGTCAACAACATTTCATATCCCAACGCCATTAATTGGCTCCCACCTAGGTGGGGTTTTGAAGTTTGAATGTACACAACTTTACCCGTGTTGATAACACTAACAAAGTCGTTTAGTGTGATGTTAAAGATTTGTTTCTATCTCATATTAAACTGCTTTAGTCGATGTCAAGAAAAAGAGAATGGGTTTGCTGGTTCGAATTTTAGTTTGTTTAGGTGCATGACATAGTGTATATTCAAGATCATCAATGCTACTGACGGCAAATCTATACAGATTGAGCTTCAGAGTTTGCTTATAGTGGAACAATATGCTTAGCTGTCACTCATGCATTGAATACTGGACTTGGTATATGCATATTAAGTTTAAGAGTTTATTTCTAGTTGACCAATTGGTTCAGTGATAACATATGAGTTGTATACTGACTAATACAGTTAGTCATTCTCTGGTGTGGACTAATGAAATTTAGTAGTTGGTGAAGTAATCTAAATATATAATTATAAATTTTATAAATCTAATTGTTTTGAGGATTCTTGGGCCAGGAAATATTATCTCATGTACCTATAGAGGAGAGGAAGAGCACTCTTGCTGGTTTAGGGAAACTTGAACACGTACAAGTTTCCCACATGGTAATCCTTGATGCTGAAGCAAAGTCGGATAGGTACCAGGCATTTTTTTTTTCTTTATAACTTATATACTTCACTGGTTTTTTGACAGGTTGGAAACCCTATGGATTATGATACCTTGAAGGAGGCAATAATGAGAAGCCACACTTCTACAAAAGAAGATAAACAGATACCATTCTCTGTTGTTGTGATCTCGGATAAGGAGTTGATACTTGGAGGTATGAATTGAATATGCAAGTTTGTTTTTTTTCGCGGGGGGCTGAGGTAGTTACGATTCTTTGGGCACCCGAGGTAGCCAATCGCCTAGAGCCCCGAGAAATGAAGGGCCTCAAATATTAAATGGTGTTATTTAGACTCGATTCGGAACAATACTTTTTAAGTGATGTGTTTGTAAATCTTTTTATATTTGAAGTAATATAATGTTACGATGCATTTTGTCTTGAATTATTTTTCTTAAAGTGGAAACTTTTTTATCTTTTAATATAACGAAGGGACCCATTTTAAAAGATATTGCAAAAATGAATAGGGCCTCCAAAATCTATGCTCCGCCCTTGGGCTGAGGGTAAAGTAAATTGAATTGATTTGTGTTTATTGTGTTTGCGTTAGATCCATCCAGGGCAGACAAGCACTCTGTATTTACTCTTCTCTTGGCTGAGAACATCTGCAATAAACTTGGATTAAAGGTGAGGTAAATTTGCTTGTCTCAACAGATTCTTTCGAAGAATCTTGGTCTGTCATTTCTTGTCTCAAGATATGCCTTTGTGACTATGAGTTTCCTCCTTTTTTCCGCTCACCTTTCTTTAGTCTGATTACCTTCATTTAAGGTTTCAATTTGGAGTTGTTTCTGAAGATGCAAAACCTTAAAAAATAATAAAAAAAAAAAAAAGCAATCTTGTATTACTAGGAGTAAAATTAAATCTCATCTGGAGTTTCTCTGCATTGTTTACAGGTGCATAATCTTGTTGCGGAAATAGTTGACTCAAAACTTGGCAAACAAGTAATCCTTCATATTGCAGAACTGACCTTTCTAACAAGATTTTACAACTCTAATGTGTCTCATAAGTTTAAGCATTTGCAGGTAACAAGAATAAAGCCATCGCTCACTTATATTGCTGCAGAGGAACTGATGAGTCTTGTTACTGCTCATGGTTTGCTCATTGTCCTTGTTTAAGTGCTAATTCATCTCATGTGTTTATTTTATGATGATATAATTTAGACACATTTGGTGCTCTCAGTTGCAGAGAATAGTGAACTGAATGAAGTATGGAAAGACATTTTGGATGCTGAGGGTGACGAAATCTATATCAAGGTACATGCCACTAGCCTTAAAGTACCATTTTCATACCTCTGTTTTTTTGGTTTTTTTTTTTTTTTTTTCTGAAAGGTACCTTTGTTGATTTGTTCTTGCTGGTTATTTTTTCATTTTGTTTATATTTTGAGTTAGCATTTCATAATTTTACACAACTAGCGCCTGAAAAATATTCATATGATGAAATAGGTTTCAGTATAACCTGACAATTCTCTTAACAAATCTTGTACTGGCACATACTGGAATGATATGTAGTGTGATAAGGTTTGTTTCCAAAACTTGTGTTGCATCCTCTTTTGATCGTGTTCTCAGAGGAGCTCATATTGCAGGTTTTGTATTCAGGAAAATACACCATGTTCACATATCTGTCTGTTACCTGGTTATGTTTGGTTTTCAAAAACATTGTATGAATTGCTGCTATCATGTTTAGGAATATGCAAAACAATTGTAATTTGATTCAAGAAAGTCTGAAAACTAGGTTTATGTAATTATTACTACTAGCCATTTTAGACTGACCCCTGCCAGCTTGCTTAGAAAAGTCACGAAGTATTCTGTTATATATGATATAACAAGGAAAGAACAACCTAATACCACAACTATAAAATGAAACTTATAAAACTCAAATCTATACTTTCACTTGCAAAACAATCACACTATTAGAGATCATTTAGACTGAGCAGTCTTCGGAATTCTGATACTGAACCGAGACACTTACAAAGTTTCCTAAAAGCGTTATTCCACCCACATGGTGCTTGGGCTTAAACTTAGAATACGCTTTTGAGATACAACAATTTACACTTTGATATAAGCACTATATATCAAACTAATGTGAATGAACAAGAGATAAAGAAAGATGTAAAATCAGAAATATAGCAATGGAGTTTGCAAGATTCTACAATTATATGCATGTAGAGAGAAAAGGGAGAAAGAATGGATAGAACACAAATCAGAAAAGTAATGATTACGTGTAACTTGTAAATTCATAATGCAACTACCCATATTTATAATGGTGTATGCATGCTTTCATGAAGGAACACAACCTTCCATTGCATAGCGAATGACAAAACAAACAAGAAAAACGTGATTAGCACTTCAAGAAGAAAACGACAAGTCGTCATCTCTGGAGCGACGAGTCATCGCCAAAAAGCCGACTCGGCTTTCCTCCAAGTGACGACTCGGCTTTTGTTTCTGAGCAAAATTGTTTTCCAGAGATAAGCAACGACTCGTCACTTATGGCAGCTACTCATCGCTATCTCTGTTTCGTGTTTTTTTGTGCTTTTGTTTTCCTTTCTGTTGGACTTAAGTAATTACACTTATTGTGTCTGATTGTCCCATTATTTTCTTGCATCATATTCTTGGATCATATCTAAATATCCAACATATTCTTCACTTGCACATTTTCTTGGATCATATCTACCCTCCCAACTTAATGACCTACACTTCACCTCAATCAATTTTTTTGCAGGATATGGCCTTGTACATGGAAGAGGGGGAAAATCTATCGTTTAATGAGCTGTCTGAAAGAGCATGTTTAAGGCGAGAAGTTGCCATTGGTTATGTGAAAAACAATAAGAAGGTACTTGGTGTGACTTTTTATTTGTTAGAACTTGGCTTCATAAGGTTTCATTCATTATCAATTTTCAATGCAGATTATAAATCCAAACCCAAAATCAGAACCACTTGGCCTTGATACGACCGACTCACTGATTTTGATATCTGAGTATGAAGCAGAACAACCTATACTTCAGTAATATAGTATCTCCATTGTTGTTCGGATATTGGCCCATTCTCTTCAATGATTGTCGTATTTTAAGACTACAAGCATCAGTTTTAGGTTTTAAAAAAGTTTGTTAGTCTTAAATACATTGATAAGTCATCCCCACCAATTTTTTCACCTGGTCATGGTGGGTCGGATGAGAGCAAGTTCTCGGAGAATGTATGTATTGTCAGTTGGAGATATTGTATACAAAAGCTGCCTTGATTGAATGGAATTCAAGCCATACACATAATATGGCAATTCTTTCATTTGAGCTGCATATTGTGCAAACTCAAAATCAGATGATTCTGTCCATCATTCGATTTCAGGCAGTACCACATGGGATATATTAACCAAATCATACCAATTGTGTAACTCTTGTTTTTATATCAAAAATATTGTGACTCTTGTTTGGACAACTCAGATTATAATACCATTCATCACTATGGTCTATACTTAGTAGACTTTTGGTACTAACAAGTAGAGCTGTGCAACGGGTTGGGGGGTTGGGGGCCTGTTGGAGGCCCTTATCCAACCCTGGATTTCAAGGGTTTAAAAAGGGTCGGGTTGAAAATGGAGCGGGTTGTAAACGGGTTTTAGTGATGCGGGTTGGATAAGGGCCGTAATGACTAATGAGTGTTCACGAAGGGCTGTAAGGAGGGTTGTGACAGCAAGTGAATTAATGACTGTTGAAGAAGAGATAGGAATGCAGAAGTATAATTGTACCTCCTTGTTACTGTGCCACGATATTCTCATCAGATCATTTTGCATATAGAAATAGTAATATTTGTTTGCACCTGTAGTAGTATTTGTTTGTATCAATGTAATTTTTTTTTTTTTTTGAGAGAAAGAAGTATTACTGTATTGATAACAAAAGAAATATATTCTTTAATACTGATAATAAAAAATTTCAAAAACTAATTATTTTTTTTTTTGTTTTAGAATTAATTGCTGTTTTAAAAGAGATGCGGGGTGGGGTGGGCTCTATGTGTCCGACCCTTTTTAAACCCGTGTTCCTTTTAGCAAGGTCCGACCCGACCCGACCCATTTTCATTAATGTCCGATTTGACTCTTATCCGGCCCATGGCACAGGTCTACTAACAAGTAGGACGTTCCTTTGAAATTTTGTTGTATTAAGTTTAGTTTAACTTTTCCTATACTTTCTCTTATATTTATATTACATAAGGCATAATTAGTAGATAAAACTGAGTATTGATAAGTTAAGTTGGAACAAAGTCATTTTAAATGAGTTAAGATTAATCATCTTGTGTACAGGATTTATAGATGCATTTGTTTTTGTTTTCCTATATTCTATTATTTAGCTATCTATGATTTTACCAAAAACTTAATTCAGCAAGTTTCTCCATTTATAATTTATTAACTCTATTATATAAACTCTCCAATTGTCCAGTATCCAACTTACCCAATTACAATTTATATTTGGAAATTTCAAATGTTAATTTTGAGTTTTCAACCTTTTTATGTAATAGATAAAATGTTAAGTTTTTTACGATGGGTAATAATGACGTAAATTTAACAAAAAAAATTAATTGTGTCTACCAAAAAGAAAAATTAAAAGCTTAGGGTCACCACATTGATAAAAAAAAAACATTTGTCCACCAGATGGAAAGACCAAAAACTCATGTGAAATTTTCCATTTATATTTAATCATCCGTATAAAGCACACAAGACAAAATCTAAAGAGATGTTCATAAATACTTTAAAAATACCTGACCCGTCGACCCGTTGATCCGCATCTTAAATAACGAGTTATTTTAAAAAAAATTATAAGTTTTGGGTCGGGTACCCGACCTTAACTGATTCGGGTCAACGGCTGCAAAGTGCAAACTAAATTGTGCTATTGATTATGTATAATTCTATCGGCAATTGCAAAGCAAATATTGCTAACCTTTATTTCTCACTTTTTAGTCTCCTTCTATTCTGAATTTCCATTTCCGCTTCCTCTCTTCTTCATTTGAAAATAAATTGCTAATTAATTTTGTACCTATTCCACAAATTTTTTACCACAATTGCCATTTGAATTTAAATTGTAAAATTATTGTCAAAAGAATTTTGTACGGACTCCACAAATTATGCCAAAAAAAGTACCGATAAATTATGCTAGAAAATGCCACAAATAATACCGAGATTCGGTGTCCCAATTCGATTTATCCAGATACCCAATATATGATTTTTCAGATAATCGAATTGAAACACGAGCCATTAAAATAGATACCAAACAAACCAATAATTTATGATAAAAAATATCGGATTCCCAATTATGAACACCTCGACAATATCCCGATAAATAATTGTTGTATATTCTTTAAAAAAAGTAGTAGTAAATAAAAGTGTAATGAGTTCTAAATTCTAATCAAGAAATTATACTAGTGTGAAGTGTGAAGTGTGAAGTGTGAAATACTTGTACTAGTAAATGAACTGTTATTTGTTATACTCCATATTAAAATCATACATCAACAGTCAACAAAAAGTCCAATCCACTCCACTCCACTCCACTCCACTCTATCAATCATCTTCTCTTCTTTCAATGCAAAAATTCCCAATGTTGCCGACGCTTCTGTAAAAACGCTTGCCATTTCTTTACCTGCATTTTCTTACACACTGTAAAATCCTCATCAGTTATCATTATAAATTAGCTCATCATTAATTACAACTTGAAAACCATCATAATTTCTTGATAACTCATCTTTTCCCACTGAAGACTGAATCCAGTTCGATCCATTTTCCATTGTTGGGATATATATATATATATATATATATATATATATATATATTATATTGTGATGAGAATGAGTAGTGTTTATTTGTTACTAATGGCAGCAACAGTAGTAATGCAGGGATGGTATATTGGTATGGTTTTTGGTGGGTGTCTGAAACCTCCGGTGATTTTTAGCTTTGGAGACTCTAACTCAGATACGGGTGGACTGAGTGCCGGCCTTGGTTATTCGGTGAACCCTCCCAATGGCCGCTCCTTCTTTGGTCGATCCACTGGCCGCCTCTCTGACGGCCGCCTCATCCTTGATTTTCTTTGTAAGTTGCTTCTTATTTTAAACAAATCACCCTTTTTATTTTATTATTTAATCATTAAATTATTAATTATTAGTATTCATTACTAGGAGTAGTACTCAATTAGGAGTTTTAACTAAAAATGTGAGCTTTTTATCAAATTAGATAATGAAACAACGTAACGATTAGAGTATAAAATACTCCTAATGGCTAATTGAGATGAGAGTTGAGACCGATTCTGATCAAAAATAGATATTTGATACACCATCACAATCCCTGTTACTAAGCCTACTCCCTATCATCTTTCGAAATGCGACGGAAAGATGGGTATAAATCAGTATTTTTGACAACGAATACACGATACATCTAGTTTTGGTCGATTTGAAAGCCAAGTAGCCTTAAAAAAACCTAAATTGAGTGGTTTATGATGTATTAAATGTTGTAGGTATTTAGGGCCTATTCTAATCTAATCTGAATTTACTAACTTCTCATTTGATTTGATTTGATCTAGGCTGATCTGGTCTGATTCAGTATGATCTGATTTGAATATTTTTGATTTGATTTGATATGAATTAATTATATATTATTATTATTATTATTATTAGAATTATAATTTATTTGTTTATTTTTTTATTATTTATTAATTACTTCAGTTGTTAATTAATTAATATTAATATTATTTAATTAATATTATCATCATTAGAATTATTATTTATTTATATATTATTATTTTATTAATTAAGTAATTATGTAAATAATTAATATTAATATTAGTTAATTAATTATTTAAATTAATTAATCAATATAATTATTATTAGTATTATTATTATTATTATAATTTATATAATGAAATAATTGATTAAATAATTTTGTTAATTAATAAAGAATTATAAATTATAATTACTATTATTATAACAACTAAAATAATAATAATAATAGTAATAATAATAATAATAATAATAATAATAATAATAATAATAAGTAATTATGTAATTAATTAATATGAATATATTTTATTAATTAATTAAATTATATTATTATTATTATTATTATTCTTATTATTATCATTATTATTATTATTATTTTATTTAATATTTAATTAAATAATTTCCACATGCTAACTTTTTTGTATTCAAATAAAAGGTAGTGCTCAACTTGTTGCTCGATTCCCCACCAACTTTTTGTAAAGTTTTTTTCTATGAAATGGAATATAATAATAATAATAATAATAATAATAATAATAATAATAATAAGTTATCACGATTTGTTCTAATATCATCTGATCTGGTCTAATCTGATATGATCTGAAACATTTTGAATAGATCTGAACAAATTTGATCTGATCTAATTTCAATAAAAATAAGTAATAAGTTGAAGAGAACAGGCCCTAAGTATGCAAGTGTATGATGGATAATACTCCCTCCGTTCTTTAAAGAAGCTCTCACAAAGAATGTTCATGGAAATAAAGAAAAATTGATTCTTTTACTTAATGAATGTATAATTTTATTGAATAATAAGTTTGATGGAGGAAAAGTGGGGACCATAAACATTAAAAAATATTAAAAGAAAATTAGTGGAAAAAGTATGGGGCAACAACTAATAAAAATATGTTTTTATGAAGTTTATGGAAACATGTGGAGACCGTAAGCAATATAAAAATGTTAAAAATGATGTTAGTTGAAGATATGTGAGAATTATAAATATTATTAGAATATTAAAATGAGGATGATTAAGTTTAATTTTTTCTAAAATTTGTGATACAAAAAAAACATTCTTAATGGGAACAACAAATGGAACACCCAAAATGACATGTGGAAACTTCTTTAAGGTACGCAAGGAGTAACAAAGAGCAATCAAATAAAGAGACAAAGATTTTAAGGTGGTTCATCAATTTCAGCATTCTAGCCTAGGATAATATTAATTTGTTTAAAGGACAAATACAAATCTTAAAGGAATTACAAATGGAGGCTAAGAGTAAGAAGAGAGTAGCTAAATAGGGACTAAACTTAGGCAATAGGTACTATACAAATGAGACTCTTAGCCTATTAAACTAAGACCTCAGACTAGTGTATATATAGGCAAAAGCAGGACATAGAAATGTCAAGGGAATAGGCCAACAGCACAAGCAAGAATTGGAGGCGGAATGTGCACAGCAACTTGTGCTTGTTCGAGCATATACCCACTCATCTGAGCACAGGGCCTGCCAGCTTCTGTTTTGTCCTTCGGTGTGTGCAATGTGTTCTCTGGTCTCCATTTGGTTTCCCTGACACCTTTTGCACTTGTCCTATGTCTGATGGGATGCACTCCTTGCTCACCAAGCCTTCTTCCATACAAAGTACAATATACTAATGTGCTTGCTTGATACTCCTATCAACCAATCCCTAAGGAGTACTATGTCCTCTTCTATCCTACACTAACATACTTGATTAATTCTTTAATCATGTCCTAATTACTTAGTGAACCAAGTCACCAATAATCCTAGTAAAACTTTTTCCATAGATCTGCATGTACTCCCTCTATCGTTTGAATTCGTGCTACAAAGACCGAAGCTTCTCACATTAGAAAGACAATATGGTGCAAACTCAAAAAGAGCCAAGCAAAGACGACAAGTATAATGATAGTAACATATGTATAACCGTCCATGATTAGCCATAAGGTCATGCCCATTACATTATTTCCCTTTAATTTGCTAACTCAAAGGAAAAATTGATGTAATAAGCGTTTTGTTCCAATTGTGAAATTCCTGGAATACATGTTTCCGTAGTTTAAACTTTAAACACCCTCTATCAAGGGGATGATAGAGTCCTGGTGGGTGATGGGGGCATTTGCTATCCTCAAGAGCTTCAGCATCCATTCTTTTTATGTTATTACATTACCTCTTGACTGATACAATCTACATTTTATGGTTAGTTTTCTGATGTGAGTTGTACAAAAGTTTAGTTTATACAAGGCCACAAATGTTGCTGATGTAACAAATTAAATCATAAAGTAGCAGTCAGCTGCAGATGCCACAATCTCTTAATTTGATGTTTAATTTGAGTACATTAACTTCATTTTTTTTTTTGTATAAGGATCAAGATAAGATGAGATGTCATCTTTCCATTTTCCCATCTATTCTGATTTTTTGTACTTGCAACTCTTAAACTCTGAAACAAGTATATGCCCCTTAGATCTGACAATGTAATAACGGACATGTACTTTATTACTTACAAATTGTTAATAAGGTATTCCTGTCAGTCCACAAAGAATATGATACTTAATATTACCAAAAAAAAAAAAATTAAACATAGTAGATAATAACATGTTTCTGATTAAATGGTTGTTGTATGCAGGCCAAAGTTTGAACACTAGATTCTTGAGCCCATACCTGGATTCATTGGGGTCAAATTTCCATAATGGGGCAAATTTTGCCATCGTAGGATCATGTACGCTCCCCGAATATAAGCCTTTCAACTTGAATGTTCAGGTTATGCAATTTCTTCACTTCAAAAAGCGTTCTCTAGAACTTGCTTCTACAGGTGCTTCTCTACTTCCCTCAATGAAGTTGATGAAATTGCAATGAATATCATTTTCTATTGGTTTTGAGCTTTTGTTACACAACTCAGTTTTAAAAAGAATGGAAATCTAGTTTTAAAAAAATAAGCTAAATGCTTATGTTATTTTGATTAGGCTTTGCTATGTGAAAAATATGCTAGCATGGCCCTACATGTCCCTTGTTTTAGAGGCGAAGTTAGTTCTTTACGATTCACTGAACTCCTAATCCCAAAAGCTGTAGAAATTAACAAGACTATGAAACTTGGCTTTGTAATCTTGTGAAAGTGTCTGTGAGCATGTAGTCTAAGCTTAACCTCTTTGTGAATCATTGATATGACAGGGGCAAAAGTATTTATTAGTGAGGAAGGATTCCAAAATGCACTCTACATGATAGATATAGGGCAGAATGACCTTGCCGATTCATTTTCCCAGAATCTTTCATATGCAGAAGTTGTCAAAGACATTCCTTTGGTAATTCAGGAAATCAAGAAAGCAGTGAAAGTGAGTTTTATGAATGTGACCTTACATTAACTTGCTTTTCGCTCGAGTTGTTCATGGCTCTTATTTGACGTTTGCATAGACATTGTATGATGAAGGTGGTAGGAAGTTTTGGATTCACAACACGGGGCCGTTAGGTTGTCTACCTCAAAAACTGACATTAGTCCAACACAAAGAGGGTGATCTTGATACCTTCGGATGCATTTTGAGTTACAACTCTGCTGCAAATTTGTTTAACACAGCGCTTCTGCATTTGTGCCAAGAAATGAGATCTGAGTTTGCAGATGCTACAATTGTACATGTTGATATATACTCCATCAAATATGACTTGATAAGTAATGGAGTGAAATATGGTGAGATGATTATTAGAAAATGACTTTGAGCCACTTTAGTATCGAAAAATGTAAAAGTTAGCGGATGTGATGAGGGTATAATTGTAAGTAATTGATGTGTGCTTATGCAGGATTTAGTAAACCCTTAATGGCCTGCTGTGGAGCTGGAGGACCTCCATACAATTATAATATTCAGATGACTTGTGGAAATTATGGTGCTGAAGCTTGTAATAATGGATCTCAGTTTGTAAGTTGGGACGGAACACATTATACAGAAGCAGCTAATGCGTTTGTAGCCAAAAGAATACTTTCTATGGAATATTCTACTCCAAAGATTCCGTTGGATTTCTTCTGCAAGAAATGAGCAGAATATGTAAGTGAAAATCAAATGGAAAATTGTTTCAATAAAGAAAACTCACTGTCATTTGTTTGAACTTTGAATTGCATCCTGTTAATATTCATTGAAGACCAGAAAGCACCAATATCTGACGGGTTTTCTACATTACAGTATTGCTATTAGTTACACTGGCCACTGCCTCTGCCTGGTTGACATTGTGTCTTGTATCGTATCGTAGCGGTGTTCATTGGGCCGGTCCTCCCATTTTGTAACAGAAAACAGAAAGAAAAAGAATTTTATTGACTCTGTGAATGATATTTCTTAATTACAAAGGTGTGAAGAGAGTATCATGTATATACATAGTGAGACTTCAAGAAAAGCACACGTGCCTAGCACACATTCTAAACTAGTCAGTTATAACTAACTCATAACTAATTAAGAAAACAAAATACAACTTAACAATATACAGAATGACTATCCTATATACAGCAATTATCCTAGGACTTGATCAACATCCTTCTGCCCTTGTTGTAGGTAATCTTCTGTCCCTTATGTGCCTTTGATTGTAGGACCTTCTTAGTTGGTCTTGAACTTGATTGTAGGGCGGATAGCAATGCAACACTTCAGAATACAAGCTGATCTTTTGATTTTTAGTCAAGATCATATATCATCATCACCATTAGTCTTAATATTTTGAGTCCTTATTCGACCCGTTTTAAGAAGAATTTTGTAAGGGCTGAGTTGAAAATAGGTGGGGCTAAAAAAATAAGCTTTACTATAATTAAAATAGAGCATACTATAAAAGGGCTTAATATGAGCTTTATTTTGAGCCACAACGACTCGTGTGTGGGGTCTAACTCCTAACTTCTAAGGCCTGGGACTGCGTCCACTCCTGCCTGTATCATTTAATCTGCTATGGTCTCCTCGCAACTGTCAACTGCTAACTGCTAAATAAATATTCAATTATAGATTTTTGCATGTCAACTTTCCTTTTCATCAACAAGGTGCCAACAAATATGAAGAAAAAAAACCACTGAAACCAACACTTGAATAATATCAAAGTACCATATTGATTTGTTCGGAATTCAAATGCAACCAAAGTTTTGCTCCTTTGATTTGATTCTATTTGTTTTTCTAGAACAATGACAAACCATGTGGGAAAAATGGAATAAAACAAGCTTTATTGATAAAAAATTTTGAAATTAATATTTTAATTTTCAAAATAAGCATTTTTATATTCGAGCATAAGAGAAAAAAAATTAATTCGACTTTGTTCATTGTTACTAATAGCAAATAAAAAGAAAAAATCGTCATAACGTTTGAAGGGACAAAAAAAACCAAATAGTATGTTTGATGTTTATCGGCAGCGAACAAGCATTGTTTTTTTGTCCCAAACAAAGTCGTGATAAGTTTTTTTTTTCTCTTGTTCATTGTTGCCTATTAGTAACAATGAAACAAACTTAACCTTAAGTTCGGACATGAAAACGCTTATTTTGAAAATTAAAATTTTCCATACTTTTTTTAAGATTTTTTTTTCAAGTTTATATTAATCAATTTTCAAACCATGTGTGCCTATAATCACCAAATCTTTAATAGGACCATCCTAAAATTAGATCACATTTCTAGTAACTCTAATTTCTCTATTTCATATGTGATCACTTTTAAAGCTTATGAGATCATTTTTTTTTGTAAGGCTTAGAAAGGCCTATTTGATTAACTTTATTTTACTATGTGATCACTTTGAAAGACCTATGTGATTAATTTTATTTTACTATGTGATCAAATACATTTAAAGCATAAGTAATTTCTTTTAAGGCTTATGCAATTACTGTTAAAGCTTATGGAAATTGTGTTTTGTGGTGGTGGTTGTGGCGATATTGGAGTTGAAAATAAAAAATGATCATATATATCTTAAAGTGATCACATAAGTCTTAAAAGAGATCACATAAGTCTTAAAAGAAATTACATATACATTAAAAATAATCACTTAGATTTTAAAATTAATCACTTACAATCGTAAAAAATAATCACATATGCTTTAGAAATTCACATAAATTTTAAAAAATATCACATAAATATAATTACATAAACCTTAAAACTGATCAAATATATGTGTTGAGTAAATCTTAATTTTTACGGATATTTCATGATATACCACTGAGTTTCTTCGAAATTCACCATATACACACGAAATGTTTTAATTCACCATATACCATTGAGTTTACGTCCGTTAGCACAGAATACCATTTATGATAACTGCCGCAGTGTGCCGTTTGTGGTAAATTACCAGTATGCCCTTACGCATTCAACCGGCGCCATTGTTAGGCTTGACTTTCCCAAACACAAGGTATTTCTTCAAAAAATTGATCCTCCATCTTTCTTCTTCTCCATTCAAGAAACTTTGTATTCGTCTACATTGATCTAGAACCCTTAAAATCCATCAAAAATCCTTAAAATCCTTAAAATCGATTTTTGTAAAGTGAATTGCAAGTTTGTGAAGTGATTTAGAACCAAACACAGGTTTTCATTCATCTTTCTTTTTTATTGCTTTTACTTCATTTTTAAAATAATCATTTTTTTTACTTTTTCACTTTACAGGTTTTCAAATTTCAGTTGTTTCTCTTACTTCAATTCCACCTGATGAACAGAAGGTATCCTTCGTTCACTCTTGCTTGAATCACTTTGGATTTGACTATTTCATGACCAAATTTTCTTCCACTTATTGATTTTATGTTACAGATTGTCAGCGGTGATGATAGCAGAATCATTTCTGATGATTCTGACTTAATTTCGGTTTCGAATAAACTGTGTTTACTTTTCATCAACGATGATACTGTTGCAGAGTCTTCTACTGGTAACTCGCAGTTTAATGAAGAGTTACTTAAGGCTGATGAAGAACTCGCTCGATTGCTTCAGGTGATCGATGTTAGATTTGGTTCTAATTTGGTGCAAAATTGCAATTTTGAAATATCGCGTCACAATTATAGCATTTAGCTGGTGAAAGGTTCATGTCATGACTATTGTGATTGCTATCGTCAATCAAACATTTGAAGAAATTATGGTGACTAATTGTAATATAAAATCTGTTATTGTCTTTGATTAGTCTGCGTTTGAGAATACGTTGTTAATTTTTCAAGATTCCCAATCTCCTCTCACATAAGTTGCTGCTGGGCTTAACTTAGGGGTTTTGTTTAGCCATTTACTGTTCTTGTTAGAGGAGAATGATGGTCTTACATATTGATGTTGAGTAGCTCATGCTAGTGATGTTAATATTAATGACAATTAATTTCAGATGTGTATCTTAGTTGCTAAATACAGAGATATATAGAGGCTTTTACGTGAACTTTTATATTAGCTGATAAAGTTTCCATTTAGGCTGAGGAGGAAGCATTGCTTCTTCAACAGTATGCTGCTGCTGATGGTATTTGCCGCAAATAAAAAAAAGTAAATGGTATATGGTGAATTATTAATTTACCACAAACAGCACATTAACGGTAGTTGTTATTGATGGTATTCTGTGCTAACGGACGAAAAATCAATGGTATATGGTGAATTAGAATATTTTGTGTGGTATATGGTGAATTTCGAAGAAACTCAGTGGTATATCATAAAATATCCGTAATTTTTAAGATCGTCACATACATGAATTCCTCGCCTATAATTAATTGAAGATTGGAGACATTTGCGCACGTAGAATTAGCAAAAAATCTCGCACCTTATCAGTTATCACACAATTATCTAAATAAACACGATACAGTTCTACAAGACTAGATAAGACTTTTTAAGGGCACAGATTGTGACCTTCTAGTCTTCTACTATTATTCTAATTCATCTCCATTAATAATCACCCTACTACCAAACTTTTTCTTTTGTATAGGAGTACTAATCAAAACAAAGCCAAATAAGACCGGTGTTGTCTCAAAGACTCAACTAGAAGTAGGAGTATTTAATAATTTTATCTGTCCTCTACATTTCATTATTGTAGTTGTTATGAAAAGGTATTCAACGTTTCTATCTTTCTTGTTTATTTTTGATCTCTTTGTTTAACGTTCAAGTCTTTTTGAAGGTTTGAATTTCTGGGTTCAGGATCTTTTTGTTGAATAACTTCATTTGTTTATTAGTTTTGATTGCCACTTGATTTTTGAATTGAGTATTATTGATTTGATGATTACCGGTTAGCTGATTGAATTTTGGAACAAAGATCAAAACTTGAGCCTACTTATGCTTTGTTATGGTGTTGTAACGTTGTTTTCTTCTTGTGTTTCTTTGTTTGGTTCAAACTGTTTCTGGCAGCTTAAAGTTGCAGTTTTATGGGATAAATAAATATGTCAAAAGTTTGAATTTTGTTTTACTTTATTCTGCTGTAGCCTGTTTCTAATAAAACTAGTTATCTCGAGACATGGTTACTGTGTTTATTAGATTGAGTCCTAACTCTGTAGTTAAAAGCTTATGTTTGAAGAACGATTCTTAGTTGGGTTTAACAGTGTTTCATAGGGTTTCTATATATCTTGTTTTCAAGTGAGTCTTTTCATTGCTTGTGAACTGTGATTGAGTCCTGTATTTAGAATATTTGTTTAGTTTTGATTATATTGGCATAGAAATAGTTTTACCCTTTTAAGAGCTCTATTAAATTGATAGTAGTAGAGTTTTTGTGCTATACTGTTATACTGTAATTGATGAAGCGCAATTTTGCAGTGCTTATCCATACAGAGTACTATTTGTCCCATTTGCAATGTGCAATCATGTAGTTGTACTTCTGATAGCTGATTTTTTTACTTTTAGCTGCTGGAAAAAAATTCTGCTCTTGTTGGTGTTACTTTTGAATTTAAAAATATTTTCTCAGTCTAGAAGTATGTACTTCTTATGCACATTTATGGTCTCGAGTTAAACTGATATCTTTAATGCAGGTTATTGATCATTTTAGTCCATTTGGTGGTGTAAGATTTGTCAGTATTATCTTGATTGTTTGATCATGGGGTCAGAAGGTCCTGCTCCATCAGTAACGGTTAATGTGACTGGTTTTAAGAAGTTTCATGGAGTTGCAGAAAATCCAACAGAGACAATTGTGCGTAATTTGAAAGAGTACATGAAGAAGAAGGGTTTACCTAAAGGGCTAGCTCTTGGGAGCTGCAATGTTCTTGAAGCTGCAGGACACGGGGCAGTTGTTTCCCTTTATCAGACGCTGCAATCTGCGATTGCTGGGAATGATTCAGAATTGCCAAACTCTGGAAATGTAATTTGGGTCAGTTGCTGTATTCTTTACACTGTTTGTCAAACATTCCTTCATTCAGAATAGTTTTTTGAGGTTGTCATCTTTTCTCCCTCATGTATGTGGACAATTGTCACATTTTTCATGAGTATGTCCGTATAGTAAAAGTCTAACATGGATTTGGTTCATACTACTTTTATTGTATACCCTTCCTCAATCTTCCATTCAAAAAGCTCATACTCCTCATTCTCTACTCCACTTAGTCACACTCCCAAACTCACACTTCTTAAATTTAGTTTGGTGCGCATTATCTTTGTTTGCAGCGGACTTTTACTATATGTGACAATCTTGAACTTTCTTTTTATGGCTCTTCTCTGCACTTAAAAATTATTCACTTGATGTTACTATATGTTGCTAATTCTTCCAACCATAAGTGTGCTTTTGTTTGACCTTGTCAATTATTTGTGCAATCTGCTTTAAAAATCAAACCTTTCTAGGATCAGTTTATATCCTTGTCAATATTTATTGTATAGGCATACCCTCATAGGTTTTAACTTTAAATAGTAGAACATGGTTTGAATGTAAATTTCTCTTAGGCACCCCTCTATCCTCCCCCTCCCCAAGAACTAATATGATTTGTATTTTTCTTTTCAATAAACCCTTTATACCTCCTAATAATTTGAATTATTTTGGCAGTTGCATTTAGGAGTTAATAGTGGTGCTACACGATTTGCCATCGAAAATCAGGCAGTGAACGAAGCTACTTTTCTTTGTCCTGATGAGATGGGATGGAAGCCTCAGGTAATAAGGAATTCCTCTGATTGTACTACTTTTATTAAGCTTTTCAAGTAGTTTATTAGTGTTGTATCTTTCCATCTAGTTGTTCCAGTGCCTGATCTTTCTCTGATCACTTGCAGAAAGTTCGTATTATTCCTACAGATGGAGAGATTTCAAGAACAAGAAAGGTAATTTTGCTTATTTCGTATCTCTTCAGTCAACGAGATGTAATTAGTGCTAATGTGTTATCTTATTACGTACATAGTGTGAAAGCAGCCTTTTGTGATGACTTTAACTATTAGTTTCGTTTCTGATGGTTGGAAATTCTAATTATTTAGCAATATTTCAAATTTCTAAAGATTTTGGGTGCAAAAATTGATACACTTGTTCCTGTAAGTGAACGAGATATAATTATTTAATGACTAAATTAGAATTAGCCCAAAGTTGTGTCCTTGAGAAAGGGATAATGCTGGGATTTTGAGGTTTATTCTTGCTATCCAGCCAATCTTGCAGTATGAGCACTCTTCAAATGCCTCGTAGACCCTGCACAAGCAACAAGGGTTAGGAGGGTCCGAAATGGCTTTCCGATGACCTTCTCTAACGCCCAAGTCAGTGTTTATATAAGATGATTTGCCTAATAAGTCATTTCCCAAGTGCACAGTGGCGTTTGGCTCGGTGGATATTATTAGGGCTTTAGCATGAGGTTTAAATGATTGAATTTAATGAACAAGATCTTGTCTTATTCAATAAATGTTCATTAATGTTCAAATAATGCTTTTGAAGATCAATTGAATGTTTCTCTTTCTTAATAAATGTTGAAAGTAATAAATTGCTTGAATCTTGTGCTTAAGTAAATTATTTTTTAGTTACCTTATCAATGATATGGCTTGAAGTATTTATACCCCTTCATTGGGCTGTCATAGAATGTCTCAAATGCCTTCAGTGGATGTCATTTGCAATCCCAAGAATGCTGCCTTGTAGAGTCGGCTACAACTTCTGATGTGACAAACTTTCATTGGTCTCTCAGCAGTGCATTTGATGCCCTAATTAGAATTGCCTCTCTTAGGAACTGACACGTGTCCCACTTCAGAAAAAGCAACTCCTTGGCAATACCACTTGAGCGACCTATGCACTTTTTATAAAGGGAAGTTTCTTAATCTTCCCCCAAAACCTAAAAAATTAACCTAGAAACTACATAAAAATTATTTGAATAAATAAATAAACCCGTCGCTTTTGTCTTGTTTTGTGGCAAGTTGTCGCCTTTCTTTTTATCTGCTTTAGCTCTTTTTCACGAGTGGGTGAGTCATTTCTTTTGCCATAAGGCCTAAGTGATGATTCATGGCTGGTGCCTGGTCTGTCCTTTCTTCACCTGTTTAGGGGTCTTAGGTCATTTTCTATGCCTTCACCCTTTTATAACTCCATAGGACCTATAAAGCTCCATTCTCACCTCAAAGACACATAAAATATTACAATTATACAAATATACACTATAATCATATACAATGGTCCAAAAATTTCTCAGAAGGAAGTATAAATGGAATCAATAAGTGCAAATAATTGCACTTATCAAACTTCTCCATGCTTAACCTTTACTCGCTTGTGCTCGAGCAAACTCAAGATGAACTAAGTTAAAACAAATTAAGCACAGTCTTCTTTTATCCTAAACTGTTTCTAATGTTTCCCTTCCTAATCTCCTCTAATCCCCTAGTGTAACCAATAGTCCAAATAACCAAATCACTTTTCCCCTACGCTTGGCTAACACCAACAGATTAACAAATAGAAGTACAAAACAGAAACTACCTCAAGTTCCCTACACTTCAACTCCCTTATAACTCTTACGCTCCGTTCGGCAACCGGTACTATATGATGGGAATAATAATGAGTAATTAGGGTAATTTGGTAGAAATATTTTTTGACAAGTTTAATGGTCATGGTTATAATCCTTCAACAATTTTATTTTCTTCACAAAACTATTCCAATGCATTACAATTTGAACATGTGGTATTAGGTGGTAATGAAAAATTATGAAGGAAAAAACTTTTTTATGATCAAACTTTCATTACCATGGGAATGGTAAAATAAGTATCATGAAAATTTACACTACATATCATTCTCATTCCCACCATTTAGTACCAATTACCAAAAGGGCCGTTAAAGAACATGAAAAAAAAAATTAAAAATTTACATTTATTCCTCCAATGGGGGGCCTACCCAAATTCTTACGTTATGACTTTCGCTTCATATGTCACTTACACCAAGCAATTCAGATGCAATTAATTGAAATTTCTCTCTATCTTTCATTTTGTCTATGAACTCATTTTCGGATTTTCGTTCTAACCACTCATTAACTTTTTCATTTCTCCCTACTTCCATTTTTCCAAGTCTTCACTCTCTTATAACTCAATAGGACATGTAAAACTCCAATTTTACCTCAAAAACACATAAAATATTACAAATAAGCTCATGAGGCAAATTGTACAAGTATACATTATAATCATATATAATAGTCCAAAATATTCACCTGAAAGTGCAAATAATTGCACTTATCAATGTTTGATCATAAATCTAGTTTTATTTGTTTCCTTCATTATTAGTTTACTTGTCTCTGCTCTTGGTGTTCTGAGGTCTGTTTTCACTCTTACGTTTCTCCCTTATATTTCTGAATCGGATCTTCTTTCAGAAAATGTGGATGTGTCAAAATTTCATTTTCTCAACTGTTTTATCTTTATTTTCCTTGCTGTATGGTTTGTAATCGTTGCAGCATGGCCTGAATAATATTTTGCTGGCATGAGTAAGTTGTAACAATTGTGGTTGTGAAATTCTGAAGTGCCTGGAGCTTGAATTAACATTAAAGGTTCTTAATTATATGATAATCCGATAATCCAAGCCTCTTGCTCTTGCAAAAAAATAAAAAAATAAATAAAATAAATAAAAAATTCACAAGGGAACACAAATGTGCTGGACTGTTAGCATGTGCTCTTTGGTGCTTAAATTTACTGTGCAGTTGAGTTTTCTTAGTTGTAGATGTATGCTGTGTTCACTCTTCTCCTTGGATCCTTCTATAGTATGGTATGGGAACTGTTGGGATTAAGTGCTTTATTTATGTTCATGAGACATGCAATCGCTGTATATACTTCAATGTGCTGTAGCAATAAGGAGACGTAATGTTATTGTCTAATTTTCGGATTTTAGACTTCTAACCTAGAATTTCTTTTGCAATAAGTTTTCTTTAAGCACTGCACATCAGTTTTCCTTCTTCACTTCCCTTATTTATTTATTTATTTTTTTCTTTTGCTAAAAGTAGATGTTAACTATAGCAAAGGACAAAGTACCTTAACTAGTAATTGATTATCAGACTTAGTTCAAGCATTTTTTTAGGTCTATGACCTCTATCAATAGTACTTCTTTTACCATCTCTTGAATTTCGTCTTTTGTTATCCAGACTACTCTCCCTGTTAAAGAGATTACGTCGACTTTGGCTAAGAAAGGCTACGACGTGATGACATCCAATGATGCTGATCGATTTGTGTGTAACTACGTCTACTACCATTCACTTTGGTTCGCGGAGCAAAATCAAACAAAGTCCCTATTCGTACATGTTCCGCTTTTTTCCACTATAAACAAGGAAACCCAAATGCAGTTTGTAGCTTCCTTATTGGAGGAACTTGCATCTTTCTGTAGCACCCTGGGGTGTAACTCGCTCGATCTGTCATGTCCAGTGTTTGTGTGAGTCTGTACTGTTGGGTACTTGGGTGTTGCATTCTGTTTTGTGGGGGGGGGGGTTAAACGCATGTTTCTTGCATGCTGAAGTAGCTAATTTGAGTCCGTCATTTGGATTCCAATCCATTGCTGCTTACTTGGTGTATACCTGAAAAATTGTGCAACTTTTTCCAACTTGACGGTGATGGTAACTTTATGAAACTATGGTATAAAGCAATACGATGGTTTATGGTTGTGACCGAAGATTATCAGCAAAAGTTTGAAAATATCTATTATTATTGTGCTCAAAGTTGGGATTAAATACTGTACAAATTTTGTGTAATGTAGATGTTAAAAGTTGGCATATATCCCAACTTTTAACATACACAAAATCTAAACTCTAATTAACCCTAAATATATCCCAACTTTTAACATACACAAAATCTAAACTCTAATTAACCCTAAATATGTCCCAACTTTTAACATACACAAAATCTAAACTCTAATTAACCCTAAATATGTCCCAACTTTTAACATACACAAAATCTAAACTCTAATTAACCCCAACTGATGTTTTTCCATGGACCCCGAATATCCTAATAAATCAGTTCATTATTCTATGGCGTGCAATAAATAAATAGAAATCGTCAAAAAAAAAAAAAGTTAAAGAAACATAAAGGAAAGATAAAGCACAACCCTACACTCAGTCAAACTATAGGTCGTGTAGACACTCTTACTCCGTTGACATAGCCCCATTGATCGTGAAAGCTTTTTGGGACCAAGGAAATTTAATAGACACGGTCACACGGAGGGAGTACATCTAACATCGAATTTTCTAAGTAAAATGAATTACTAGTTAGCTAGGAGTATTCTATACGATATGAACAAGAAACTGGTGATGAATTTTCTTCCCAATTTACAAAAGAGTACTTGTATGAAACAAGCAGAGGTGACTTTTGTGGAGCTCTCATTTTAAAATTTTCAATGGAAGATGGCTTACTTGAACAACTATGCTCTGCCATGATGATCAGTGTATTACCTCATCATGGTATCAGACTATCAGGTTACGCTTGAGAAGTGAAGGGAAGAATAACAAGGACCGACAATGACAAAGCACCGGCCTTTGATAAATTTTAAAATTTTGGACTTAATTAGCTTCCTCGAAGCTAATGTCAAGGTCAATGAAATAAGACTCATGCAATCTAAAGTTTTCATCAAAACAAAAAAAAAAAAAAAAAAAAGAAGAAAGTTGACATATTGACGAATAAAACGAATTACTTGTCTATTACAATGACCTACCGGCCTGGTTATTTCTTTCCACATTAAACTCTGACTCTCTAATGAACAAAATTTAGCAAGCTAGAGTAGTGAATAACGTTGATAAAGCAATCTTATAAGTAAAAGCCTACAATAATTCCTTTTTTAAAATAAAAAAATATGACAGAGTTTATAAAAAAAAAAAAAAAACATGCTTGGCTTTGATAAAATGCGGTAACCATGAATATGATCATGTGGAATGGTCTGAGCTAATCCAAGCAATTGAACAAGCTCAAACAAAGGAAATGTTACGGATCTTGAACAAGGATCCCCAACTTATATACATTACGGATATGGTTGGAGAAACTGCTCTTCATGCTGTCGCACGAGCAGGCCATGCGCTAACTGCTTCTAAGATCATGCAGTTTATTGGAAATCGGGACAAGGTGTTGATGAAAAAAAACATAGATGGGGAGACGATCTTGCACTTGGCACTTAAAAATAGGCACCAAGAAACTGCTTACCATCTGGTTGATTTGTTTAGAATGACGGTGTCTCAAGTGAATAACGATTGAGCTTCTCCCTGGGACCTCGCGAAAGAGGCTGGCTATTTTGACGTGTTGAGGAAAATGAACGTCATACCATGCGCAGGTATAGCCAACATTGAGATGACACTAGTAAGAAGAGACATTATTGATTTCGATGAGTCTCAACAGAAATGGATTGGAAACATTGGTTGTATGAGATTGAGTAATGTAAAGGACGCTTTTTTTTCAGTCCGCATTTGGAGTCAGATTGGAGCAATTATGGTTAGAGATGGATAGATTTGGAGGGAATCTTCTCCATATTGCTGCACGATTAGACCGTGTTGATTTACTCAAGTTAGTGGTTCAGTTCATGACTAGTGATGAGCTAGGTAGTTTGCCATTTAAGAGGAACAAAGATGATGATACTGCCTTGGACCTTGCACTCAAGGCTAAGCACAAAAATGCGGCCATGTACTTGTTCAAGCTAGCACCCAAGTGCTCATATTTGCTCAACAGATTTGGAGTTTCCACATCATATAGGACCATCGAGTTAGGGGATGAGGATCTGGTGAGGTACATTTTTCAACTGATGCTGGGTAATTCCATGGACTCGTCCACACGTAAGAGCTTGCTTAAGGCTAAGATGTCAGTTGTGTATGCTGCTGTGAAATCAAGGAATAACTTAGGTATCCCTCTTCATTATTAGTTATATATTACCCTCTTAGCTTGAGTCTTAAATATGGATTAAAATTATGTATGTCACCAGGTTACTTAATTAGGTGTCCTAATTAAAATATAATTATCAGTTTTGAAATGACAATTATATATGTTACAGTATATATAGATATTTTTTGAAATGATAATTATGTTTATTATTAATCAAACTTAGGCATATTGGAAATATTGATGGAGGAGTTACCCGATTGTATTGAATCTTCAAATGAACAAGGATGGAAGGCTTTATCTTATGCAGCATATGAAGATTACTTAGATAAATGTCGATATATTCTGAAGAAATTTCCAGAAGCATCAAGGAAAAATGATAGAGATGGGTCTTTTCCTATACACAAAGCAGTTGGAGCAGGTCATGTTTACATTGTAGAGGAGTTTCTGTCATCTTGTCCTTCAACAATTTATGATGTTGATAGAAAAGGTCGAACTATTCTTCATATTAGATATGCAAAAGCGGATGTTTTCTCTTATTTAACAAAGAAGGAACAAGTTGAAAACATTTTCCATTTCAAAGATCACAAGGGTCGAACTTTCATTGACTTAGCACAACAGTTTAAGAATTGCACTAATATTCTGGCTTCATGACTAGCTAGCTAGTACTTTTACGACAATACTAAATAATGACAATAATGATGGAAAGTTAATGTAATTTTGGTAGGAACATCATTTGACAAATTTAATGGACATGCTTATTCTCCTTCAACAATGTCATTTTCTTCATTAAATTTATTCCAGTGCATTACCATTTGAACATGTGGTATTATGTGGTAATGGAAAATTATGAAAAAAAACTTTATATGATCAGATTAAACTTTCATTACTATGAGAATGACATAATACACATCATGAAAATTTACATTATAAATTATTTTTATTCCCACCATTTAAAATAGATTACCAAATAGGCCGCCGCCGTTAAAGTTGTATTATTATTGTATGATTTTCCTTGCTTTGAAAATAAAGTTAAGTTTTGTACATTTTGTATTATTTATCTTGCTTAATTGGTTATGTGTATTAATATTGGAGTTTCAATTTTATATAAAAACTACTAAAATTTTATTATTGAAACTATGTCTATTATTTTTTTAATTTGAAAGGCACCAAATAACAATTGCAATTCACTACAAAATTAAAAGATGCGAGGTAGCAACGACGCATTAAGGAGCACATGATATTACGAGAATGATTTGACACATCACACACCGATACAAGTGCGTATAACGACTTTACATCACTTATAATTAATAGTTCCTTTTCCATCTTGCTTCAAGAAAAGAAATCTATTCCATATAGAAGCTAGTAATTAAAACATCAGCTTAAGACAATATCATTTTCCTGTACAAGTATTATAACTTAATTTGTCCAATTGTTTATCCATAATTATGTACTCTAGCACAGCCCAACATCATCAGTTCCAGGTACATCCAAATATGGTAAACCCTCTAACAAGCAGTCAACAGGAGGAGTCGTGAATTCTCCTGCACTACTCCCATAAGCATTCCAACAGAATGGATCCAACTTGTGCCTGTGACTTGCCATCAGACTCGTTGGGCCTGCGGGTAGGAGATCCAAAGCCGATATGGTAATGTTTGTGCATGGAACTGAGTCACTACATTCCAATTTGACTGGTGGGCCCCGTGTGTCGAAGGTTCCTTTGATATTAGAATATGTAATGGTATTGATGGAGACGGCTGATGTTTGGTTGGAGCAGCTAGAGGAAAGGCAATAATATTGGTCTATAATTATCGGATTTCGGACCGTGTCCATATGGATCCCGTCAAACGTAATTCTGGATACAGATCCAGACCCGCCTTGCCATGTCTTGATCCGAACTCCGTTGTCGGAGTGTTTGATTATGCAATTGGTGACTGTGATGTTGGATACACAAGCCTTTGAATTATGCACTCCTAAGCTCCCGATGCTGCAGGTAATTAATTTTATTTTATTTTATATGGGATACTTTTAGGTTGTTATAAGATTGAGAACTCATCCCAGTTTGTTATAAAGTTTCAAATTATAATACATTTTAAATAATAAATAATTAAATTATACGAACTTTCTAGATGAAGTTGTCAATTATTTTTTGCAAATGAGGTCCATTATACCTATCACTTATTAATTATGAATGATGAGTTGGGCGATAAATTTTGTCATACTATGAGCCGAAGACAAGATATGCTAGTTATACAATAATAATAATAATAATAATAATAATAATAATAATAATTAAATTAAAGAGGGTATTTCTCTTTCTTTTTTAATTGGAAAATATAAGGAGTATTGAGATGAAATATACAATACCTTATTCCGTGACTAGGACCACAGGTCACATTTCTAATGTCTAAATTATGACTACCTGCCCCAATTGATATACAATCATCACCTGAACCATTAAAAAAAATCACCAAATTTAATATAATAAATAAAAATTATTAATTTTTTAACGAAATATATAATAAAAAACTGAAAAAATGAAAAAAATTACCATTAGATATGATGGTGTTATGAATTGTAACATTAATTGTATTCTCAACATGAATTCCATCGGTATTAGGACTATCAGCTGGTGATTTAATGAATAAAGAATCCACATTCACATTTTGACAATTATCAAAACGAATATGGAATTCAGGGCTATTCATGAGCTTTATGCCTTTTAATGTTATATTTGTTCCTTGGAAAAATCTTATAGCCTGCAAAAATATTAATTTGTATCAAGAAAAATACACTGTGTATTACTACGTAGCCCTTGATCGATATTAAGATGAGATATAAATGGACGTTAAATAGGGAGAACCAAAAATTTATAACTTACAACTGGACTATCGCAAGGACCGTGTTCTTTAGTACCGTTACCCTGCATCAGTTGGGTAAATAATAATTTAAACATTAGAAATCAATATATAACAATTAAAATAATTATCGATGTTGTGAAAAGTTATAGACAGCAAATTAAAATATTACATTTTCTAGTTCAGAATGCAATGTATTATGTATATATTATACTAATATTTTGGAATCCAAAAATAGAGCTTCTTGAAAGAAATTAACATTACATTACTGAGGAAAATGAAATAAAAAGAAAAAAGAAAAAAAATTAAAAATAATGACAAAATTTAAATAAAAAAATTAAAAAAAAACAAAAAAAAAAAAAACCAAACCTTATGAGGTTTACAAGGCATATCCCACCATTTATCTCCTCTACCATGAATAAGGCCACCCCCTTGAAGAGTCAATCCATGAGTTCTATAAAAGATTATCCATTGTCTTTTGCTGCTGCTTTTAGGCCATGACTCTGGTCCATCAGGTGGCACAATTGTGCCTTCAAGCTTCACAACATATTAAAATATATACATACATCATCAGTTTATTAGTTATATAATTACTTGCATATATATAATTGATTAATTGGGAATTGAGAATCTATATATATAATATATAATTTATAAGAATAAAAAAGAATAAGATGATGAGTTATTAAAATAGTAGCTATATATACCTGAAAAAGAACACCACTTTTGCAAGGCCCAGAGAAGATCAAAGGTTGAAGCAAGAAAGAATAACCAGAAGGTGCAAAAATCTTTCCATTATCAACTGCACAAGCTGCATCCCAAGCTGTTTTGAAAGCCGACGTATCATCAGTTGATCCATCGCCAACAGCCCCAAATGTTAAAACATTCAACACTTTATCATCATGATCATCACTGACTGGCGAAGGAGCTGGACTACTTTGAGCATAATTATAGTTAGGGCTATTAGGGCTAGGACCCTCCATTGGCGGAGCCGATATCTGGGACGACTGGGAGTAGTTATAAGCCCTTATGGATAACACTCTTCCTTGGATGAGGTAGTTAGTGAAACAACACAAATATAATATGGTCAAAAACATTGAATAATTAGTCATTTTAATTTAGATTTTATATCAAGTATAGTTCAAAAAATATGATTTGATAATTTGACCTATTTATATATAGGATCAACAAGCAAAAGGTAACGAGCTATATATAATAGCTAGCTAGCTAGAAACCTAGAGTGGGGTAAAAAGATGGGTAACTCTTAGAGTTAGATTATAGGGCAATGGAGCAAGTTTTAGTAGAGTTCGCCCCCCCACAATTCGGGAAGCTTTGTAAGAATTTTTTCAAGTTGAGCACGAGGGAATACAAGTTGGTGAAGATATTTATATGGTGCAAAAAAGTAAAAACAAAAAAGAGAAATAATTAATAAATTGTTAAGTGGGTTGAGTTAAGAATATATTGATGCATGAAGATAGTGGAACACATACATAGGTCGGTTATGTACAGTTATAATGGCCACCCAAAAATGTATAAAATCATTGAGATTTAAGCATGAAACCGACCACTACTGCTGTCTACTAAAGTTTGTATTTTGCTTTGAGTGCATGTGTTTTTGGAGAAGGTTGATGATCATAATTTTTAAACGACTTTCTATTGTTTCTGGCCTTGTTAATGTACAATATAATTGCATGTGTGTAGAGGTTCTATAAACTCTAATAGTCACTTTGGTTGTCATACGTGAGAAAGGAAATTAAAAATGAAATGTAATTATTTAACAAGAATAATTACTAAAAAAATTCCATAAATTTCTTGTCCTATATTGAATTTGACTTGTCACTATTAATTAATTTAAAGGTTTTCACTAAGTGGATCAAATCATATCAAATTCGATTGATAATTATGTTATTAAGGGTATCGATTTATATATACTCTTGTCAATATATTTATTAGATCACCTAAAATTGAATCTTATCATTAACTTAATTTAAGTTTTGGTTCGGTTTAATTATCTTGTCAAATTACCTACGACTCAAATGAGAAGAAATTACCAATTTTGTTCTTGTAAGGAGCATTTTTATTGATTTTTAAGGACATCTCTATTGTTGATATTCCCTTCGAGTTTCATAGACATAAGGAATAAACTTTTAGAATCTGTTATAGGTCCTATTAATATATTTAATTTTTTTGTTGGCCATGTGAATTTTCTTGTAACTATATCTTTTCGAACATAAGTTTTACCTTTAAAAACTCACTTTTTGTCAAAAATTATCTTTGTATCTTTTTTTCTTTGTGAAAAGCTACTAACTAACAGATTTTGACAAACAAATATATTTTAGTAAGCAGTTTTTCATAAGCAAATGAAATTTTATAGGTAGTTCTAACATATAAATGTATTTTAGGAGATAGTTTTTGACCTTCATATTTAGGGTAAATATATAAAATTTATAAGTTGACAAAATTTGACAAACAAATATATTTTAGGAAAAATTACCAAGAATAATCCAAAATTTTCATGATTTTCCTACAATAATCTCAACTATTAATTAACTATGAATAATCTTAACTTTATGAGGTATTTACCGACCTGCTATACTAGGTAATTTATCAAAAAAGTAAACTGAAAATTAATAAAGAGTTAAAGAAAAATTTTAAAAATTTACATAAAAAATTCTAAAAGAATTTTAACATTTTTTAAACATTTTTTCGACATTTATTTTAACTTATCTTTTTATTAAAAAAAAAACTTGCAATAGCAGGTCATCCGGTCACCCAAATTTGCTCTTGACAACTACCCCTAAAATTGGGTTTTTATTCAAGATTAATCAATAGGTGAGATTATTATAGGAAAATCATGAAAATGTTAGATTATTCTAGGTAAATTTCTTACTGGATAATTTTTGAAAAAAATATAAAAAGTTGTTTTGATATAAAGTCGGTTATTATAGTAAGTTTTTGTCAATTTTTTATAAAAATAACTAACTTTGTTAAAGGTAGATCAAGTTTAAGTTTTATTTATATTTCTTCATCACACATATTATAAGCTAGAAGTAGATTCATAAAAACTCCTAAAATTGCAACATATATTCTATGTGAATACGAAGCTTAGTTATATGTGCTTACTAGGTAGTTTATCTATGTATTAAACATGCTTTTGATAGATAGTTGATAAATAATAAAAGTAATTATCTTGAATTATCCCACATATTACCTATCTGCTGTAAATAATTCTAACTAATGATTATTTCTAAATAATTTAAATTTTGTATATTTTCTATTGATAGCACCCATTGCCACATATTGACCAAAAAATCAAAAATCATATTTAATTTAAGTTAGACCAAGAGGAGTACGGTTAGACGAACAAAGAAGCATAAAGAGGAAAAAGAAGTAAGTGTACCAGCTAGTAAGTTAGCCAATTAAAATTTGAAAAGTGGTGTTGTTGGCAAAAAAAATTATACAAAGATTGGATCATTTAAAATAATCAATAGCAAAGATTGGATCATTTAAAATAATCAATAGCAAAGATTGGATCATTTAAAATAATCAATAGCAGGGATTATTCATAGCAGATGGGTAATAGGTGAGATTATTTAGGATAATTTTTCCTGAATAATAAATGCGTATAATCTTTATATTCTTGATACTAGTTTGAATGGGTAGTTTATCTGGTAGGTAAATAAAGTTTTCCTAAACTAGTAAATTTTACATACTTTTAACAAACTTAAATAAAAGGATAACTAAATGTTAATATCATATCATATTTTACAATACTATAAAAGTGTTAGAAAATTTCAAGTGCCATTTTCTAAAGATGCGTGACAAATAGAAAAATATCATTGAATATGAAATGATTACATGTTATATTGATTAATTTTTATTTTGTAATAGTATGACTAAAAATGGTAAATGAATAAATTTAAACATATAAAGATAATTAAGGAAATAAATATAGTAAAAATTTTAATGCATGTTTTGTCTTAGGATGAGAAATAAGATCAAAACAATATGTAAAGTAGATAATAGGATTGTTTGGCAATTGGCTATTGGTTGTTTGCTGTTGGCTTTTTTAATTGGCTTGTTTGACCAGCTGGAAATATTGACTATTTTGTTGGCTTTTTAATTAGCTGAAAAAGGCTAGTTGTTTGTGAAGATGTTTGGTAAATTTGTGTATTGACTGTTGGCTGTTTATTAGAGAAAAAGTGGGCCAACAAAGTCAACCAATAATAAAGCTAGTTGTAGTAGCTGTTTCATTTTGGCGTAAAAGTCAGCCTTTCAGCTGCTTTAAAAGTCATTAAACAAACACTTTTTTTGGCTTTTTGACTAACCAACAAACCAAAAGCCAAAAGCCAACCGAAAAGCTAAGAATTAAACGCCCCCAATAGTTGATTACATGACAATATTTTTGTATGATCTACTATAGTAATTTTATTTAGTTAACTTAGAATTTAATATGTTTAATTGAATGGAAAAAAGTTGTGTATTGAATAAATAATTTTTTAAAAATGTCAATAATTATATTTTAATTAAAAAAGTCATGTATTTGATAAATTTAATAATAATAGTATATACTTACTTTATTATTTAAAACTATTTTTCTTATATATATTTTATACTAACAAATTCCTGCATTGGTTTTTATATACTCCTATTGACTAACTAAATAGATCATGTTTTTTTAAGGTTGGTACTCGCGACGAAAATCTTTATGCGGCTCTTTCCAACCTAAAAAATTAATTAAACTTTTTAACAAAGAAAAAGAAAATTCATTAGCATGGAAACAGTTGGAAACTTAATTAAAAATGCAACTGAAGAACTCAAAAGCTAGTTGGGTGGCTTAGAATATTCCATTGATTCCTCGAGTAGAAGTTTAAAGAATATTATCAATGTATTTAGAACACTCAAAATTTGACCAAAACTGAAAATTCGATCCAACTCGAATATGACTAATTATTTTTGTCAGTGTTCCTCAATTATGCCTTAAAACATTATTTTTGGCTTAATTTTTAAATTTTGACGAAGAAAATTTCATATCCAATTTCAGCTATTTTATAGAGTAACGAATAAAATAATTATAAATTTATAACCCGTTGAATTAAAAAGAACTGTGATAATATAGATGAACAATTAAAAATAAAAAGTGTAACGAAAATTAAAAGACAAAAAAAATATTCCGTTAGTTTTTTAGATTTATTTAAAATTATTGGACAAGTCTAAAAGATATTTGCTTATAATTTGTATAGTACAACAAATTTAATAATTAATAATTGAGTGGACAACAGAAATGAAAAGATAAACAAAATATAGAAGTGTAATTTAATTGGAAGCTAAGTATGTATTAACCACAAATTAGTATCATGTGGGACCGGGGACGGAATGGCAATTGGCAATTGGCAATTGGCAAATCCCCGCACTGAGTGTAGGCGCACGGGCATTGCAGAGTGTAGGCGCCGACTCCCCCTCATTCCTCAAAGTCCAAGGATGATTTGCACTATCTACCATCCCATTGTCTACTACTTGTATCTACTATCTGGTACTCCTACTAGGATTACATCCTAGCTTATCACGATTTTTTACCCTTCTTTTTGTTTGGCAAGTCAAATTTATCTTACAAATTGAGATCACAATTCACGTGTATATACTACTAAAATTGACGGTCTCTCTTTAAAAATTGTGGAGGCGGGTATTTTAATGAAACTACTTAAGCTTGTCCAAAAATTCTGAAATTACGATTTACATCACTATATAAATACAATTTTTTATTTACGTCGTTTATAATTTCTATCTATACTTCGAATTTAAGACCGTTGAACCATACAATTAAACAATAACAAAAATTATATGACTGTACCAAGAGCAAACACAATTGCAACTTTAGATAAATAGATTTTCTCCTTGATTGATTAAGTAATTATACAATGATGGATGTTCCTTGTGTCCAATAGACACGGATAAGCCCCTTTCAAAAAATTAATGTTTAAAATTCTTGCACTACTCATTAAAATCTAAATTAACTATCATTCCATAGTATTGTTCAAACTCTGCAACTACCATAAGTAACGATAGCCCTAGATCCAGCAAATTTGCTCATTTCACATCCGTAGCTAAATTGTAACATAATTTGGAGCACTAGCAATCAAACAACTCCGAAATTCTAACAAGAGTTTGGAGCATTTCAAAAATAAAAGTAAAAGACTAGAAAATGAATTTGGGCCATTTACATACAAATAGGATTATCAGCTACAAAAAATAGGAACTCACGGCCCACATAAAACACACCACAAAACCACCATTATGGTAGAGGGAAGTGTATGGATGATGAAATTATCCTCCTTTTAAAAAGATAGTATATTGAACATGAAAAAAGTTATGGCCATTATGATAGTCGCAGATAACATAATACAGGAGAAGAATTGGAATTTACAATTATAACTTACATAAGAAACTTAAAAAAGACAAGTATAGGAATAGGATTGTCCCCCTAGTAAGGTAGTATCTCTTTTTTTTCTTCAAAGTCCCCATCTTTATGGGTTTTATTCAATTCCCATCAAATTTGCCAACAATTATCTTTCACTTGCATGCTCCGCACTGCTATGTGCCTTCGCGTCTTTATCGAGAACGCGTCTAGACAAGCAGATCGTATCTTTTCGGCTTTGTGCAATACTAAAAATAATATAAGCACACTTACAGACTTTAAGTAATGGAAAAATAATAAATCAGCAGTATCACCAATTCCAAACAATTTTGACCAAAGGAAAATATCATTATATAAAGTCATATGCAATTGGATCAAGTGATCATCAAGCCTGCAAATTATTGCAATATGCACTATGCATGATGTCATTGATGAGTTCATTTTATATTATCCACCATATTCATTGCGAAGACAAATTCCACAACACTACATAGTAAGCCTGGAACTGGTTCTAGTGTTTTAGGCATCATGACTACACAAAACAATAGCTCAACCGGATTCTGATGAAAAGACTTACTGGTTTCATAAGCTTACAATGGAAGGTTGGTACAAAGGGAGGAACTTCGAGAAATACTAGCAATAAATAAAAAAATACCGTAAATAATTCATGAAATTCAAGATTGCAAGAATGACTATTTTCAAACTGTATACCACATTCAAACCTGTTGACGATTGGGTGACTCGAACATGAGTCTACAACAAACGTTTTCTAGAAGACAATGACGACTCGACGGTGCCTGGCTCAAGGGGTTCTGGATGTTTGATGTTTGAGTCCAAAAGAGAAAACGTCAACTCGGCGTTTCTTGGTTCCTTGAGAAAGTTGAGTCGACTTATTCCGCGTATCTGATGGGAAGCAGTTTTTCCTATGTTTTTTTCCGATTTATACTTGTTTTGTAAACCATAATCTCTCTTTGAGAAAGGACTACTATACAAACCCCCTCTAATTAGGGTTAGGGTTCATAGAAACACATAAGGGTTCTATGAGCCATTAGAAGATATTCTTGATTAATCTATATAATCTTACAATTTATAATGAAAACTTTTGATCTTAGAGCCCGTGGACGTAGCGATCACATTGATAGTGAACCAAGTAAATTCTTAAAGTGTTTTCTTATTGTTTGCATTGAATTTCTTTATGGTTTTCAATTATTACTTCCGTTGTCTCACAATTGTTTCCGACCCCTTATACAAAACCATAATCGCAAAAGACAGAGGAAATTTGAGTGTTACATTAAAATAAAATAAATAAAACAATAATAAACTTTAAAAATGTGAATGGAAATTTCGGTAGCAACTACCCTAAAAGTTGGACCTATGAAATGATACATACATAATATATAAAAATGATAACTAGAAGGCAATATTGGCCATAAGTAATGTATCATGGTGGTATGATTCGTCGCCAGCTTCTAAAACATCATGCCAAGCATGGATCGTGATTCCGGTGTCGACGCTTTTGTTTTAAAAATAATAAAATACTTTTAAACCAAACAAATCCATAAACCTATGCAGCGAAAAATATAAATAATACAAAGGAGGACGCAAGGCCTCATATCAAAGACATATACAACCAAAGTTTGCAAAAGACATAAGAACTACAAAATCAAAAGACGCTTGCATAACACAAGTTATGTTTCGCACTCCACTCCCCCAAAGCAATGCAAAAGATGCTCCAAATACATGATACGCCAGTCTATGATCCTCCTGCTGCTCAACATCAGATTAAGACCAATCTATCATAGCAAAACAATCATTGAAAGTCATAAAACAATCAAACATAAACACAAACAAGTACACGTCAGTAATTAACACCAAATATGATAAGGCCAACATACTAGATCACATTATGTTATACAACAATATAAATATGATTTCATAAGAAACAAGCACAACTAGTAACCATTTATCATCCATTTATACTTCTTAATCTCATTTCTTCGTGTCCAACACGAACAATGCGTTCCTAGGTGGAATGTAAGCCTTAACACTCCTCTTTTCAAAACCATAAACTTTGATAACACGTGTAGTGTTAACTTATTTAAGGACATCAACGTCTGACCATAAAAGCTTGTCTACCTAAAGTAAGTATAATCATAGTATATCCTTGGGATTCTTAACTCCCATAAGGTAAATCTTTCAATGAAAGAAAACCCTTGGGGTTCGCAAGACCCATGGGGCACTTCTATCTCAACTATAAATCTTCTACTGATAGATAAACTCTATCAATGAGAACCTTGGGGTTTGCAAGGCCCACCGATAACTCAATGAGAACCTAGGGGTTTGCAAGGCCCACCGGTAACTCAAACATACTCTTGCTATCAATGAGAACCTTGGGTTTTGCAAGATCCACCGGTAACTCAAACATACGCTTGCTTTCAATGAGAACCATGGGATTTGCAAGACCCTCCGATAACTCAAACATACTTTTGCTTTCAATGAGAACCTTGGGGTTTGCAAAACCCACCAGTAACTCACATATAAACTTTAATTCATATATAAAGGAACCATTCTGATTCCAAGTAAACATAATGTAATTCTATCAATAAGGGAATTGTGCTCAACTTCTAATAATACCTTAGTTCTTTGCATCTATATCATTCTCAAATCGAGAGATTCGCAATCAAAATCCATTCATATATAAAATTTACTTGCTAGTGCTTCATACTTCTTATACAATGCATCTAATCACAACTATCGATAATATTTCAAGCAATAGCATATAATAGTTAGTTACTACTTGTGCATACTTGCAATTGCAATTGCAAGATAAAAAGTTTTCACAGTCACCAAATATAACGTTCTTAAGCTTGTTTTATGAACTGGGCACCTATGCACGTTTAAAGTAAGACTAGTAAGTCTACTTGACTTCATTTAAGAGTTACTTGCTCTAAGAAGTCCCCCACAACCATCCTTACAAGTCACAACTTATATAAATACGCACTCTAATCATACACATAACATGTACTCATGAACTATACCATCAATTCAATCTAACCATAATATTAGTTTCCATTCAATTCTAAAACAAGGTATGTTCAAGGGGAATGAAAAAAATAATCTAATTCATACACTTTTGCAACAAAACAAGACTATATAGGCTTAAATTGTATAATGTAACGTACTACACTCAATTTCCATGATTCAATTCATGATAACTTAATATTTTTAATCACATTGGCTACATTCCTCAAGGTTTGAAGTGACAAAGAATAAAATCAAAGCAATTAGTAACTTAGATAACTCATAACACTAATTTTCTATGACTTAGCCGCATTACACAACTTGGGACAACAATTGAGTAAACTAACAATGGCAATTAGACCTCAAAAATGTACCCATAATTAACAAATTCTTCAACGAAAACAATTAACCACCAAACCAACAACAATGGTCATATCTATCACCATGAACATAATAAAATTAACATTTAACAACTATTAGAAGAAACTAACAACCCTAACCAGTTCTAACCATCAATGTCACCACCATTAAACAACAATAACACCTATTAAAAGGTTCAATAAGGCTGTCCGAATACTAAAATATAACCAAAATACACAAAATTAGTACATACTACCATTATTTCCATCCCTAATACAAACCCTAATTTATTCATGTTTAATTCACCATTTTAACACTTACCCATACCAAATTTTGTCAAGATTCAATAATTATAACACAAATAACATCACAATTCATATATTTTATATTATTACAAAGGGAGGGAGATGCTCACCAAAAATGGGGAAAAAAGAGAAGGACTGCGCTGCTGCGACTCACGTCGTGGTGGTGGTACTGCTGCCAACGGCTGCTGCTGGTGTTATTTTTTATTTTTTTTTTTGGTTCTTGATGTTGAGGAAGAAGAAAGAGAGGTAAGGAAGCATGAGAAAGTTAAGGGTTTTGGGGTTCTTTTATTGATTTCTTTCTTTCTTTCTATTTTTCCTAATTCAAAGCTCTAACCCATTTATATAATCATACATTTACTTACAAGCCCCAAATTAAGACAACTTTCAATATGCTAGCAGAATTTTGAATTACAAGTATAAGTTTAATTTGAACACCATTATTTGAGTAATTATAAATACACTCTTAATATAAATATGTAGACATTCATATACATATATAAATAATCGTAATAAACTAATTCAAAATAATTATTAAAATTAAAAAAATCTCTAAAAATCCTTATTACAAATAAATAATGATGTAATAAAATGATAGGGTGTTGCAGCTCAAGTTTAAACCTAGGGGAGTTTTTTTTTAGGAATGGTAGGAGATTCAACAATAACAACTGAGAAGTTTATTGGGAAGAACAATTTTGGCTATGGCGAATTAAGATGAAGGTTCTATTAAAACAACAGCAAATCTGGCATCCGTTGATTCCAAAAAGTGCAGCGTCTAAATTGGTTTCTGGAGACGGACTTACTGACGGGCAGTTAAAAGCGATGTAGGAAAAGGCTTATTCCACCATCTTGCTAAGTCTTAATGATCATATCTTCACGGAGGTTGCTGATCAGGGAACAACGACAGAATTGTGGTTGAAGTTGGAGTCATTGTACATGACTAAGTCACTAACCAAAAGGCTATTGCTGAAACAACGGTTGTTTAGCCTCCGAATGCAGTCGGGTATCCCTTAAGAGAACATCTAGAAAAACTTTACTCTAATTCACTTGACTTGGGTAATATAGATGTAAAAATTAATGTTGCGGATGTTGTGTTGATATTGCTTGTGTCTCTACTGTCTAGCTTTGAGAACCTTGATGGAGACTTTTGTTGTTGGTAAAGACTCATCGACCTTAGAAGAAGTGAAGGCAGCACTTCACTGTTATAACTCGGGTCCAAAGGTCCAAGGGCATTATCAACATCACACTATTAATTAGTCTTGATATTTTGTAATTAGAATAGTGTTAATTTTTAATTGTCTTTTGGGGGCTTAGGCTATATAGAGCCCCCCTTGTAATAATTGAGGAGCTTTTTGATTAATTGAATAATAAAGAAAGTCCTCTGGGAGTTAGTGGGCAGACTCGAAGTGTCCATTCTATCCAATTTTGGTAACTGGTCCAGCTGATCTGTTACAATGGTATCAACACGGTACGATTCCGGTGACCGGAAATTGCTGGCGACGGCAAAAGTCCAAAAAATAGTCATGAAGATGATCTTGATGAGTTTCTTGAAGGTTTTGGGCCTCAAATCTCTCCTTTAGACATACTTCAAAGGACTGTCCAAAATGGTTTCATCCAATCATTCAAACCCACATCCACCCATGAAATTTATGAGAAGTTTGGAAAAAGAATTTGTGAAATTTGTGATGAACATGTTGATTCGGAACATAGTCACAAAGGATGTTCACTCCTCATCCTACATCAAGAAAGGAAAGATGAATTAATGGCATTTGTATTTCATAAAGAAAGAAAGAAAGATGTCCATGAAGAGAGTATAAAGGTTGAAGTTAAAGAGAAGAAGGTAAGAGAACTAGATAAATGTAAGGTTCAACTTACAGATGAGGAAGAGACATTGAAGAGCCAAGAAGGGAGCCTAAGAGTAGTGGAAAAAGACAAAAAAAGAAAGAATGAGAGAGGGTGTTTGGAAAAAGAAACAGACAGGAAAAAAAGGAAACACAAAAAGATAAGGAGAAAAGAGACTATTTTCCCAGAATATTGCAAATTAAAAAATTAATTCCCACTTTGCTTGAAATGGGAAACTATTTCCCGCATTACCGTCCACGTAGGATAGTTGTGAGAAATTTTTTTTTTAAATTTTTTGAATATAACCGCTACATCAAATGGCGGTTTTGTTTAGGGATCTGAAGTAAACCGCTAGAAGAAATGGCGGTTTGTGAATTTTTAATTTTTTTTAATAAAAAATAAAAAAAATTAAAAAAAGGGTAAACCGCCACTTGAAGTGGCGGTTTTGTAGCAGTACAAAACAGCACAGCAGCTTCGAGCAGTTGTTCACGCATTTCATTCTCCTCTTTGCTTCTTGCTGCCGGTATTAGTGTAAGAAAAAAAAATTCTTCACTCTCATTTACTTCAAATTTACAATTCCTCTCATTCAACTAAACTAATCAACTACATTCCCATCTTCTCCTTGTGTACTACTCCATTTTCAACCTCATTTAAGGTATGAATAAAACCCTAATTTTTTTTCAATATGCAAATTGTTTTTTTGTTCATTATTATTTTCAATTGAAGTTATAAATACGTTGATTGTTTGTTATATTCTCTTGTTTTCATGATATAAGCTTACATTTTACACATTTGTAGTTGAATTTTAGGATTTGGTTTGTATGCATATAAAGTGTTTGATGAAATGCTTCAATGAAAGTTTATTACTTTGTAGGGTTAGCTTAATGGTTTTAGTATATATTCATGGTATTTTTACCTTTTACATTTGAAATGAACCTTCTAATAAGTGTTCTAATACCTTAATATCACAAATTCTTATATTCAAATTTACACTTCCCTTACTCACAATCAACAATTAAGTGTATGTGAAATCACATGAAAAACATGTTTGTATTTGCAGAATATGGATCATTATCCCGTTATAGTGTATTGGGGTGGGGAAGTAAGTTAAACTGGATCCGATGTTGGGTATAATGGAGGATTAAATACAGTGATGTTTATCCATCGTCAAAATACGACTATTGAGGTGTTTGTTAGCAAAGTCTATGATGTAATTGGTTGTGATCGCAACTCTTTTATGTTAAAAATGGAGATGAAATACCCGGTGACTGGGAGTCCCGATTAAGAATGATGAAAGCATAAGTGCTTTTGCTTATGCGGCATCACAAGCCCCTGGAACGACAATGGAGGTTTATGTTGAATTGGTTGCAAATTTGGATAATGCGAGGGAAGTCATGACTAGCATGGAACTTCCAGAATCAGGTACTAGTGTACGCCATGATACATTCACAGAAATGTTAAGTAACCCAAATTACATTAATGAGCACTTAGATGAGTTTACCTCTCCAACTCATTCACGTGGCATTGGTGGTGGTGTAATGAACACCTTTTCCACGAGTCACTTAAGTAGGCTTAAGGCGAACGAGGTTGACTCTTTAAATCAGGAGGATGAGCATATTGATTCTGATTCAGAAGAGGATGATGAAAGAAGAGAAGCTCTAGATGCAGCGATTAGAGATGGTGCTCCATCTCAAGATTGGCTTAGAATTGATGAGGTCGAGTCTGATAAAATTTATGATTTTTATAACACTTATGTATGTAACAGCGATCATGGCGATGCCGGGCCCAGTTGATCCATCAGTGCTTACGCTTCAGGCGACACACAGGAGCGTAGCTGCGTGGGAGGGCTCCACTGCCCAATTGGTTACTCGTCAGCACTACCACGCGAGTACGTTACAGTGGGAGGTGGATGACAGGGTATTAGAGGTAGTCGAGCTAGCTGGTTTCAGATACATTCATAGGTTGTTAGGCGGGGACTTAGAGCTCGATCGAGCTCTTATCACTACATTGGTGGAGAGGTGGAGGCCGGAGACTCATACCTTCCACCTCACAGTTGGCGAGGCAACGATCACGTTGCAAGATGTGGCAGTTATAATGGGACTGCCCATTGAAAGACAAGCAGTGATAGGTCATGGAGAGGGAAATTGGACAGCATTAGTTCATGAGCTACTAGGGGTGGGGCCTGAAAACCCTCAAGACCCCACACATTCGAAGATCATCGTTAGATCGTCATTGAAGCTGACTTGGCTCGAGAGCATTTTAGCGCACTGGAGGATGACGCGGATGATGTGACGGTTGATAGACATGCGTGAGCTTACATCTTGTACCTGTTTGGATGCATCTTGTTTCCAGACAAGAGCGGCGACTCGGTACAGTTGATCTATCTCCCTCTACTGGGAGACTTGGAGCGCGTAGATGAGTACAGTTGGGGAAGTGCTACCCTAGCGTATCTGTATCGTAACTTATGTCGAGCATCTTGTAAGGGTGCCAAGGACATTGGTGGCTGCTTGATGTTGTTACAGATATGGTCATGGGAGCACATTCATATAGGGAGGCCCATTATTCGGACGATTCGACCCGATGGGCAACATGATCAGGAAAATGACGCTGATGATTTTGAACCGGTGTTAGGGTCACAGCATCGGCGCGGGATGGATCCTTTAGCAGTAAGGTGGCAACACTCAATTCACTATTCAAATTCATAAATTCACTATTTTATGATACATGAAAATGTTAAACAATGTTTATTTGTTTGCAACTGGCTTCGCGTATATCTTTCGAGATCCCACTCTCCACATATTCTCGTCTACTACAGAGACGCACTTGATCGACAACGGGACGAGCAGGTTATTAACATTTACTATTTGTATTAGTTATGAATAAATTGTATATATTACTGAGCATATTCATTTTTATTACAGATGACATGGCAGCCTTACACAGCAGCTAAGATGGAAGCTCTACCGCACATATGTACATCGGGCCACGAGATTTGGAGATCGCGTTGTCCACTTATTTGCTTTGACATCGTCGAGCTACATCTCCCGGATCGTGTCATGCGTCAATTCGGTTTGGAGCAGGTCATTCCGCAAGCCTATGACACCCAACCTCAACTACATGCGATCGATAGGAGGACTGGGGACAAGAACTACCTCGTACGACATAGATCGTATGTAGATGCGTGGAATGACCGAGCATCTAGATTGGTTCGAGGAGATAACTTCACAGGTCATAGCTCTGCTATGTACATGAGTTGGTACAAGCGTATCTCCATATTACGCCTAACGAACACCACATTTGCGCAGCCAGGATCACATTACCATCCGACATCTACGTTACAGTAAGTCTTCTTTCAACACTCATAACATATAGTAATAGTTTTAAGTGACTCTTTTAACAATATAATGATAACAAACAAGCTGAGCGCATCCGATCGGTGCTCATACAATGCAATGACACGATTCAAGGGGCATCTACATCGCCAGTTGATGTGGGGTATCGGCTATGTTCTCAGACCCTAGGCTCCATTAACGCGTCGTTGACCGATGCATTGAGTCAGGCGGGTTATGAGTACTTCATACCGACTCCACCCGTCATTGGCGAGGTAGATGACACATTCCACACTCCTTCTCCACGGAGTTCAAGCCCACCGAGGTAGCTCTTCTGGAGGATCCAGTTCTCGGTCCACAAGAGGTCGCTAGCGTTCAACTACTCGAGGTCGGTCTTCTAGATCGCCATCGACATCCGGTACTATGTCGCCATTCGTTCCTCCAGCTTCCATCACCACTTCTCCTCCACATCCATCGCCTCCGCAAAGGATCATCACATATCAGCGTGCTAGTCAACGACGAGCTCTTGCTCTTAATGTCATTGCGGAGGTTGACGAGTTCACACCATCATCATCCACCGGTGCGCAAAACAAAAAGGGCGCCGGGGGTTGTAGTTTAACAAACTTTGTACATTCTTATATGATTTGATCTTCTTGTATGACTTTCCATGATTGTAATATATCTTCGCATTATTTTCATAATTAATTTTTTTAAATCAAGTTGGTTCGTAATTGATTATTATGGAATAGAACTAGTTTAATGCAGGTTGCGTTCAATATTACCAGGGACCAAACCGCCACATGAGATGGCGGTTTGCCTTGACCAAACCGCCATTTCATGTGGCGGTTTAGTGCTTAAGGCAAACCGCCATCTCAAGTGGCGGTTTTGTCTGAAAAATAAAAAAAAAAGAAAACAAATTTCCACATGGACGGTATTGTGGGAAATACTTTCTCACATAATGCAAAGTGGGAATTATTTTATTTTTTAGCAATATTCTGGGAAAACTTTCGAGAAAAGATGAAGGTAAAAAAAAGGGAACAATAGGGATAAATAGGAAAAAATAAGAAGGGAAAAGAGAAAGAAGGTAGGAAAAAGAAAAGGCAAAGAAATAGAGTACTTGGGCTGAAGGCGCGTGGGGCAGCACGTGGGGCGGCACGAGTAGTGGCGCGTGGAGAAGTGACTGGAAACGTGTACCAAGGAAGAAACGCAAGAGGAGAAAGCGAATCTCGGATATACAGGTTGATGAAGGTCGACAGAATTTAAAGACAGAGGAAGATAATATTTTTAGGATTTGTGGTTGTGGGCTCCCTAGAATTCGATGGTGGTACGCCGGCGACAAGAAGACGGCAGACATGTTCTGAAATTTTTGGCGGCTCACTGGGAATCGGAGGCGGCTTACCGACAAAAGGGAGGAGAAGGCTATTATTTTTAGGGTTTGGGGCTTTGAGGTGAGAGATTGGAAAATGATAGAGGCATTTGTGTTGTACGATGTTAAGGTAGCCCGAAATCTGACCGGTGAGAAAGCCGAGGATGGTGGGCTCACTAGAAAAACGCGGCGGCAGGTCGGCAAGTGGAAGAAATTGGAAAGAAAGGTTGATATTCTTAGGATTATTGTAAATAAAGGAGAGAGAAAGGGGAGTAAGAAGAGGTCGCCAACGCCGAGAGAATTGCCAAATCGGACGAAAAGGTTAGACGATTCACCATGAAAAGGCCACAGGCTGTCGGAGTATGGGAAAAAAGCAGTATGGGAGGATAAAATGTTAGGAGAGAGAAAGGGTATTTTTAGGGTTTTGGAGTTAGCAGGAAAGAAAATAGGAAATGAAAGAGTTGACTGCAATAGGGACATCGGTGATGGCATCACTGATGACGTCAGCACAATGGCAAAGGATTGGGTTTCTAAAGAGATTCTGAAAGTAGTTTTGATGGCTATCTTTGATCGCATCCCTAAAGAGACGCCCATCTGTAAGCTGAAATCGCTAAAATCAGCTGCTGAACATGCAAAATTCCGTCAACATGCTGCTAAAGCTGTGCTTGCTAGATTGAAGCATAACAAACTCCCCAGTGAGGATGAAGCAAAACGGTTTTCCAGCGTGCTCATATACTGTGAAGTCCAAACTTTCAAAGAGGAAGGACATACATTTTTTCTGGAAGATGGCAATAATCTTCTCACAGTCATCAAAGCCACCAAAAAAGTATGGTCGTTCAAGAAGGCTAGATTATGTTACTGACTTTATGCTTCCAAGTCTCTCGAAGCACAAAGTTAGATTTGATCAAGAAAGTGGATGGGGTCAATAACTCAATATTGTACAAATCCTGTGATGTTCTCAACCTTAGTTGATGGAAGCCCAGCTAATTTTTTCTAGGCAAGGTGGAACTTCAGGCGGTCGGTAATGTTATAACTCGGGTCCAAGGGTTTAAGGGCATTATAACATCTCATTATTAATTAGTCTTGATATTTGTGATTTAAATAGTGTTTATTTTAATTGTCTTTTGGGGGCTTAGGCTATATATAGAGCCACCCTTGTAATATTGAGGAGCTTTTTGATTAATTGAATAATAAGGAAAGTCCTTCGGGAGTTAGTGGGCAGACTCGAAGTGTCCATTCTATCCAATTTTGGTAACGAGTGCGACTGATCAGTTAATTAACATTAGGGAGTTTCGTCAAAAAGCTATTGGTGATAATTGGGATACCAATGAAATGAATCAAGAAGGGGGACCACAACTGAGATTCACTTACTTTAAGAAGGGGACGAGGGCAAGCAAGCATAACATGAATTGAGTGAAAAGTTGTATCACCTTATATAGTAGTACTTGTAGTACTTCAATAGTATTTTGCTTTTTTCGATGAGTATTAGTATTATATAATATGGGATTATAATGTGTAGAATCATCTTTTGAATGTGTAATGCCTATGGCTATTTTGCATTAAATGCCTAAACCCTAAAACATAAACCCTTAAGTACCAACTTAGAACCCTTGCCTATATACAAGGGTTCTAAGTTGGTACTTAAAGGTATCAAGAAGAACACCCTCTATGTCTTTGAGGGTTTTACATTGTCTAGTTATGCAGTTTGTGCACCAGTGACTCACTAGGAGATGATCAAGATTTGACACATGCGGCTTGGTCATATGGGTAAGAAGGGGATGCAGTTGTTGTCCAAGAGGGGTCTTCTATCCAGTGTCAAGGTTTTAAACCTTCAATTTTGTGAGCATTGTGTGTTTGGAAAGAAACACAGGTCGAAGTTCAGTGTCAAGATTTGACAGTGCTCGTACATCCATTCAGATTATTGGAGTCCATCTAGATTTGAAGGTATGGGAGGTTATCACTACTTTGTATCATTTGTTGATGACAAGTCCCGATACATTTGCAGGCGCTACTTCCTTAACTATCGGCTCTTGGTCTTGGTCGCCTATGCTGGATTTATTAGCAACCTTCTTCATTATGGATTTAAGTGTAACTAGGGAACGTTCCAAGGATAGGTCTCCATGCAAACTAACCTTGTTGCCTTTCCAGTTAAATTGCATCATCAGTGTCTTCCAAATAGTGGAAATTGTTCCCAACTCGGTGAGCCACCAATCCCCAGTATGACATCTGAGTGACCTAACTCCAAGGGCAAAAAAATTTCACATATACTCAAGGCTCCTAGATCAAGCTCCACATCCCTACAACTCCCTCTTCCCATTTGCGTTTCTATCGTACCCAATGTAACATCAAATTCTTCCGTAGAAGTTACGATTAATTCTAATCGACTAACTAGTTTTAGTTCAATGAAGATATGGGTTGCTCTTGGATCTATCATCACCACCACTTTTGTTGCTCTAATCATCCCCACAATCTTCATGATTTTTGGATTATCAATACAACGAATTCAAGGATATACTCACCAGAAACTCCCCCATTTCATCTAATTCCGCACTGTCGACCGCGTCATCCTCCTCTTCCACCTCCGTCTCCCCAACAACCAACACACTTAATTCTCTTTTCTTGCAAACATTTTCAATTCTTCATTTCTCGTCACAACGGAAACACAATCCATCGATTTCCAGTCTTGAAATTTTTTTATTAGTAAGTCTCCTTGTTTTGTCGAGTTTAGGGCTTGGGGAAATCTGATTGCGATTTTGGCCACTGTTTCTTTGGCTATTCAGGTTTGGGTTGTTTTGAGTGAACTGGGTATTGATGTGGGTTTAGGCTCCTTTTTGGTAGGTGTAGGTTCTGCTAGTACTTTGTGGGTATTGGGTTACAAGTCCATTGGGCCAAAAATGTCCATTGTTTCTTCCAAATGTCGCAGCTTTTCTTTAATCTTCATGGCCCATTCAAGAGCCTTTTCCATGGTGTCCAGATCCATTAGTCAAAACTCGGTCTAAATCTTGACCTCCAATCCTCTTATGAAGTTTGCCAATAGAAATTCCTCACTTACCTCCTCATCCAAATTCGAGGAAAATTGATGAACAATTTTTCATATTCTTCCACATTTCCCTCATGCTTCACGGTGAGCCACTTTCTACCTTTTGTCCCAAAAAATGGCATAGCATCATCTTCTTCAACAACTTCCAACTGATAATGGGTTTCCATTTGTTTTCCCATTGAAACCATAAGAGAGCATCTCCATCTAAACCCACCACTGGCATCCACTGCCGCTTCAATCTTTTTCTTCTGATAATTGGTAAAAATCGAAACATCTTTCCGCCTTGACTATCCACCCATCGGGACCGTCGCAGAAAAATATGGAAACTCCAACTACCTAAACCTCCAATTGGATGCCTCATCGTGTCCATTACCGTTACCTATATGATTTCCCGAATAATCATGATTCTCAAACTCGTTTCTAATTGTATGGATTTTTGAATTTTCACCAAACGATCTTTCTTTATGCCTCAACCATTTTCTCTATACACACCAAAAATGAGAACCACGTCATTCTTTATCATGCACATTAAGGGATTAGCATATCCTAACAAGTCACAGTGCACCATAATGCAGATTACAAGAGGCCATGAAAACTACTCTACAAATGATACTCGTGAAATGCAGCTTAGTGCTTTGAGGGTAATGTATTGCTCATGGTAACCAATAAACTGTCCCCACCATGGAGCAAAACCCCATGAACTGAAGCCAGAATTGAGTAATTAGGTCTGACCATCATCATATCAGAATTCGGAAGCCATGTCACAGCAGTTCAAGATCAAAATCCACTGATTCTACACTTTCACATAGACGACTCTTTAAAAACTTCAATTGTTTCTTCATTTTCTTTTTGTCGTTTGTTGCTGGTGATCCTGATGAGTTGTTCACTCCACCACCACTTGAATGACCCATATCTCCAATAAGAGACTTTGCTAATGAAAGCTCGAACATTTTATAATCAGCTGAGGTTTTGGATTTTCCTTTGGCCAAATGTTCAACCACCTTTGATGTGGGAGGTCCATTTGTATTCAACTTCAGCTCCTTCAGATTTTTCAAAATGATATTTGGTAAAGCTTTCCCTTCACCCCCGCCCCCTGGATCTGCACACTTTTCCTTTCCTTTTTTGAAATGCTCGCTAGCAATTGTTTCACCAAACTCTCCTCTTCGCCTTTTTTCATTACTGTCTCTCAAACCAGTCTTATGAGCTTCCAGAAGTTCCATTTGCTTCTATGGATTAGGGCAAAGTTTAGCCAAATTAGCAATAAGATGAGCAAGACCAAACTGATGGATATATGAAATATATTCTCCAGCATCAATACCACCCTTGTGATATTCTTGTGAGATTATTTGAAGACGGTATATTTGTCCTTGCCAAATTCAAGGAAAGCACGTATTTTCTCAACAAAGGACTTGTTAGCAGCCTGACTGTCTTCTCCTTTCTGTGTGTTAGATGCTAAAGGGCATATAGATTCTTCATCAATGAGATTAGAAGTTGATGAAGAAGAGTCCACATCTTCAACACATTTAGACCACAAGTTTACAGAACTAGCAGAAGCAATGCTACCAGACAATGGAGTTAGCAGATGAAAAGGGATCTTGGAGCTAAATGATGTGGAGTGACCAACAGACAATGATCTGATTTGAGGTGAAATAGATGGACTAGAATGCAATAAAGTCCTGAATTAATAACCCAAGATGCGAAGAATTTCTCACTAGAGTGTAACTGACACCAATTTCCTCTGACTTCTTTATAAACTTGCAGCGCCGTATTTTTGATGATCTAAGAAGCGGAGGAAAAGCAGAACCACTCATCAATAAACTTCATCAGTTGTCCTATGACCATAAATCTCTTGCATAACTGATGAAGCAATAAAGTGGAGTTGGTTATGTCACCACTAGCTAAACAAGCTAAAGAGAACTGACGGTTAGAAATGCCTGGAAAAGGAAAAAAAACTTTAAAATGACGAACTTCCTCCCCCCTTTCCCGGAGATGAAAGCAAGTATGTAGCTGGAGGATATATATATAGGGGTGTTCAAAACCGGATACCAGGTCGATCCGGATCCGGGTACCCGCTTTTTCGGATACCTAAAAAAAAATTACAAACCTGATACCGGGTATCCGAATTTTCATAAAGAGCGTTTCGTATACGACCGGAATACCCGGTATTTAAACCGGGTACCCAGTCCGATTATCAGGATTTGGTTTAACCACGTAAATTATCCGATTTTTAAAACCGAATACTTTTGAACACACACACATATATATGTATATATATATATACATACATATATATATACATACATATATATATATATATATATATATATATATATATATACATACATACATACATATATATATATATATATATACATACATACATATATATATATATATATATATATATATATATATATACTCACACACATATATATACACACACACACGCACACACACACACACAAACATATATATATATATATGTCAAGACTCAAGTTAGACCATCTATACAATATACTAATGAAGAAACGATTACAACACATGTCGAATTTACATTAAAAAAATTTTCCGCTCTTTTTTATTTTCTTATTCGAAAAATATTTTTTAGCCTATCATGTAATATCATCTGTTAGATTTGTTTAATTGATTAGTTACAAAAGATTTTAAGACTGTTACCTTATTAACTAATTTTTTACCATATACAATCATCGAAAATATGTAATATCTTTTAATTACAATGGATAATTATCGAATAACATATTAATTATTTATGTAAATTATTAATTTTTATTAAAATAAATTTGTAATAAATTAAGAAAAGAAAATAATTTTGAAAGTTTTTCATAGATAATCCTATATATTACTTACATGGCTATATTAAAAAAAAACTGCACAAATTAAATAGATTACACATTAATTATTCTAGTCGGTGTTCTTGTTCTATGGCTTTTACTCGTTCTATTATTATTATTGTTGTTTTCTTTTTTAATTGTTATTTTTACTTTATTTTATTTATATTTGCATTGTATTTACCTTCATTTTATGTTTAAGGGTCACGCTTGGGCGATACGATGCAAGCATGCGAAGTTACCTTCAGCCTCACTCGACCCTAGACGTTGCAAAAACCTCTCTTATTCTTTCTCGAGTCGGGGAACTCTTTGGTCACGCTCTCCTTTATGGGTATGAGTTGCCGCCATCCTTCCCTCCCCAGACCCTGACCATAGTTTTCTATGGTCGGGATACACTGGGTAAGATGATGATGATGATCGGTGAAATAAATTTCAAATGATAATTTTATCACCTATGTTTGACAAGTTTATAATACATAAATACTTGAATTAGTTATATGTTAATTATTAGAGTAAAAAAAATGTTCTTTAGCCTTAAAACTTAATTTAAGGTTTTTCAAAGACATTGAACATTTAAATTATTTTTATATTATCTTTTATGTGTAGAAATTTTCTACTATTATTTTATGTAAGTACTTACAATCTATATTATTTAGTGCATAATTTTATGATTATGTTTTATATAGTAATATATTAATAATATGTATCTCAATGTAATAGTAATACTTTTACAGTTTTTAAAACAAATCAATTTATAGTTTCAATATACTTAAAAAGTTAAGAGTCATATAATAACTTAATTACACATATAAGATTACTAATTTTTTATTTAAATAATTCATAAACTCTATCTAGTTTATATTTTAAAACACATGAATCAGAATTCATTTGCAGAGCATATGAAACTTCTACCAAAGAAAATAGAAAAGAAAAAAAATATACAACACACCATCATGTTCTGAAGTTCTATGTCTTTCTGGAGTTGATATTCAGATAAGCAAGAGACCAGGTCCTATAGAGTTTACTCAATAAATATTAACAAGACCATTTACAAAAGTATAATTTGTGATCAAACTACAATAAACCAGGCATATGAATATCAAAAAAGCAATTTCAGTGATACCTGCAAAGCAGTTTTACGTTTACATCGAGACATTTTCCCACCATGCTCCAAGGCACTATGCCTCTTAAAAGAACCAAAGAATGCATGAACCAGTTGCTGTGATTTCAGTAAAGAAAATCAGCCTCAGGCTTCAGTGATATTATTGTAATGAAAGAATATATTTGGAATCAAAAAAAACATTTGCATCCTAGCCTCCGGTTCGTCTACATAATATTTTACAATCCATATATCGTTTCTTCCAATTTTAATACAAAAGATCAACTATAGCCTAGGTTTTCCTTGTCAAAAGAAATTGAGGAAGATGATGAAACCTTCATGTCAGCTTCTATAGAAAAAACTTTAAACTTCTTCTCAAGACATGTTTCATCCTCGCAAAGAAAATGAGCTTCACAAAACTGGTTCTAAAAGGACACATTTTTAATTGTAATTCAAGAACAAAAACAAAGTAGAACTTGAAACTTATTACATGTACCTAACCTCTAAGTCACTATAGTCCTTGAAGTATTCATATAATACTGCTTGCAATTGATACAATTAGACACATGTAGTTTCACTTAAACTGAGAACAGTAGGAAAACTTCTTTCATTAAGAAAGCTAATCCTACCTCTGGCATATGTCGCAAGTATAAATGTATAATGTTCAGTAGACATGTGAAAGTAAAGTTCACTATTACCGTAGAATGGTCTTCGCAGAACTTGCACAATGGATATCCAGTAAACCCACATCCTTTACCATCAACTTCTGAATCACCACATCTTATATGTTGCCTTAAATGTGCTCGACTGTATTACTTTTGCTCGGTTATGAACACCTACCTCAAAGTAGTAACCAAAAAATATCAGAGGGCTGAGGCCATACTGCCATAAACAAATCCAATTAAGCTACCAAGAGACATGCATACTAAACCTTTCTTATCCAGTCACGAAACATGAGTACTTATTTGTTAAAGCAATTGTACACTCTACAGATTGCAAGTTATATGGTAAACATAAATGTCAAAGATAACTCTCCCCTCAATGATCCACATTTGTACATCAATATTTTTCACATGTCCAATCATCTAACAGCCTTAAGAATATTTTCAGCCAAATTAAATCAGAGTTCAGTTTAAAAATTCAGTTTCCTCATTCTTTCCTCACAGATCACGATAACTTACTTTGAGCAAAAAATTAAAAATTTGTAGTTGCCACTTGCCACAAATCTCATAATTCAAATTTGGAATTGGATTTATATGTACACAAGAATTAGACTGGTGAAGCCAATTTTGACACTTACACAACAAATTGAAAATGGAAATCCACCATTGACAAACTTAAACCTTCATACTTGGCAATTGACACTTACTTCCTAACTGCCATGGTTATCAGAATCTCGATTCAAATCCATGACTATATGGCTCTAGAATCCTACGATCTTTCGATCCAATACTAAAAGGGTAGCCTCAATGATAAAAAAATTATTAAATTCTAGCTTTTAATTACATATAAATCTAAGTCACATTATATCGTCATTACAATTATGAAAATTCATGTACTTACGCCTTCGAAGTTCATTAATGATTATTAAAAGTATTGCTTTTAATGAATTGAAAGATAGAGTCAAATAAATCTTATTTGCTCAAAACTTTAAGGATGAACTAAACTCAAAAAATATGACTGATAATCAATTATCCTATAGAATACCATAACATCTTTGTAGGATCTTACGATCCTACTATCTGATTCTACCACTTTCAATCATATCCTTTTATCGATCCTAGGTAAGATCCTTATTCTAACAACTTTGCTATTGTTAACTAGAAAACTCTACAAGACTACATTTATACAACCCTTGTTTTGCAATTTTGCTCATGAATTTGTTGGGTAATTATAATGGTTTAACTGGTCTGATCTTCATCTTTTCAAGCTATAAACATCGTCTTCAATCTTGTACTTGTGAGCCTTAATTTTTTTTTCAATCAACAATCATCCTTCAAAAATATTTACACTCTACCCAACTTAATCAATGGAACAAGTAAACTAGAATATTTCTTTCAAAAGTAATAAAAAAATGAGTACCAATCACTACCTAACAATCAAAACTTTAGTCAGCCACTTGGCAAAAAACAATTACCCATATTTATTCAAATTAATCAAATGAATTGAGATTTTGGTTTGAGAGGGAGAGAATGACGAGAAAGATTGATAGGTTTGAAGCCATTGTTGTAGCTAAGCATGTAGATCAACCAACACTTATCGAATTTGAAAAGGAGTCGGATACTTTTCTAAATGGAAGTATGCACTGTATATGTTGCCATTTCTGATGGATTGATGTCAAAGGTAAATTGTTTGCTCATTGAAAACCCATGTTACATGGACAGACTTTGTCTTTGAGTTGGTGCAGAAATGAGCATTCAACTCAATCTTGAGAAAAAAATACATGTTTTTTATTCTAAAATAAAGCGGTTGGGTATTATACCCATGTCTAAATCTCGAGGATCGGGTATATGAAGTAAAATAAAGAATCATGTAACAGAGTTGTACATCAAGTTCAACTTCTCTTATCATTGCTCGAAATGCTAACATCATTAACTGTTCTTGATTTACTTAATCCAAGAAAAATAAGATGTCAAAATGGTACTGATGATTATCCTCTTAATTTCGTAACATAAGTATTCTCATCAAACACTATCAAAGGTATTAAGTGTGTTCGTCATCAAGAACTAAATGCTCTGGGGTACCAAGTATGGGTTAGGAAGTGTGGGTTAGTGGAGTGATAAAGAGTGTAGGCAAGTGAAGAAGTGAATTTATAGTGTGCACTAGGTCTATATTAGACTTATTCACTTTTGAGTTAACAAGCAGAAACTAAGGACCTACAATTTTGCAACTCAACCACATTAAATACTTTGATTTTGAGCTTTACCAAAGACATGAATTTACTGGGGAGCACAATAAAATTAGTAAGCACTAAGTCTATGTTAGACTTTGCCTTAGTACAGACCACTTCTTTGACTAGGTGAATCAGCTCTAGATTCTGTGCTACATTCAGAATCGCATTATGATGTGGTTTGAAATGTTTTAAGAAAAGGAAGAAAAACCGTAAATCATAGATACATATTAATAGAGCTTGCAGCATTACCTGAACTGCCTCTGAGAGAAGTCTTGAGTCTTGACGGAAAATTGCAGATATTAGAGGAAAATAGAGTACTTGATCTAATAACAACACCAAAACAGTTCTCAAAGACCCTCCCTCCATCTAGCATGAGTCAATTCCTCCACTTGCGTTACCGTCTTACCAATAATCCTTACATGAACAAGTTCCATCCTTGAACCTATGAAAGCGAGCTCGATCCCTAACTATGATTTCACGATTATAAACCTTCGACACAAGCTTAATTAGAGTGTGGCAATCAACACATATTCGGAGGTTTTTGATAACTTGAATTGGAGTTTCCTGACTTGTTTTCAGTAACCCAAAAGCCACAACCATTTTCTCACTATGATAAGATAACACATACTCTTTATCCTCTTCTCCTATGTCATGCAATACAAATCTAGTCTCGGGAACATATCCATGTTCCTTAATCCTGTACATGATTTCATCTAGCTTTGCGTAGATCTCTTTCCAACTTGGGTGACTCTGATCACCATTAATAAACTTGTGCAAAACGCCATTAACTTCAGTGTAGCTAAATCCGGGAACCTTTTTCACATACCTCATTTTCATAGCGTCCCTAACTCGCCCTACATCATTCCACCTCTTATGTTTAGCATACACATTAGATAAGAGCACAAAATCTCCACAACTATCAGACCCCATTTCAACAAGTTTTTGTGATACAATTTCGGCCAAGTCCACATTTCCATAAGTATTGCAAGCACCTAACAATGTTTGCCAAACAACAACATCAGGCATCATTGGCATCAAATTTACGATTTCATAAGCTTCTTTAATCCTTCCTGCCCTTCCCAACAAATCGATCACAGTACCATAATGCTTCACATTTTGAACAATCCCTTTGCCTTCCATCGATCTAAATACTGCAAACCCCTCGTTAATCAACCCTGCATGGTTGCAAGCACACAATACCCCGAGATAAGTTATTGCATCAGGGCATACCCCAACATACTCCATTTCCTTAAGAAGCTCAATTGCTTCTTCCCCGTGACCATGCATTGCAAACCCCATAACCATTGTATTCCATGTAATTATACTCTTCTTGCATCTCATATTCCTAAACACATTATATGCTTTATCCACAAACCCGCATTTACTATACATATCAATCACCGCATTGCAAACTGTATCATCAATATCTAACTTCTCCTCCTTAATATAACACCACACTTTGTCCCCTTCCTTCAAAGCCCCCAATTGGGAACACGCCGAAAGAGCACCAAGCACAGTCACATCATTCGCTTTCAACCCCATCCTACGCATCCTATCAAACAACTCCAATGCTTCATCAGGAAAGCGCCCTTGAGCCAACCCACAAATTAAAGCATTCCAACACGCAACATCCCTCTTAGGCATTTCATCGAACACGTTCTTTGCATCCTCAAATTCCCCAACTTTACAATACGCATCCATCAAAGTTGTCTGCAAAAGTAAATCCAGATAAAATCCAGATCGAATAACCATCGAATGAATCAAATGCGCCTCAATATTCCCTAATGCACGTGCGCATGCCTTCAGGGTAAAAGAGTACGTGACAGCGTCGGGTTTCTGTGAACCCCGTAACATGGAGATGAAATGGGTAAGAGCGATTTGAGGGGATGAGGTCTGGGCATGGCCTCGAATGATGGAATTCCAATCGTAGGTTGATGGGTAGTCGATGTAATTGAAGATGACAGAAGCGTAAGAGATGTCACCATATGAGGAGATCGATGTGAGTTCGAGGAGTTTGGTGCGGGAGAAAAAAGAATATTGGAAGAGACCAGAGGAAATCAAGTGAGAATGGATTTGTTTGATGTGGGATAGAGATTTGCATTTTTTCAGTGCATTGTTGATGATGGTAGTGGTGGGTTTGGGGATCATGCGGTAGAGTTTGCGGCGGTGTTT